>NC_084551.2:42002500-42167500 GCF_033978685.3 Nerophis lumbriciformis | reverse complement strand
CTTGGAGTGGTGATCCGCTCCACTCAGTGCTATTCATTTGGCAGGAGCAATGAATTGTCAGCGCATTTAATTAATCTTACCTCACTGAATACCACTGATTTTCACGCGTTTTTTTGTGTGATACGTGTAGCTATGATAAAGGACACATGTTTTATTATTCAAAGTTTGCTTAACAGTAATAGAATATTCTTATATGCTATAAGTGACCAGACGACGGAGATCAAAACTGGGAATATAATCCCAGAGAAGGGGGAAAAAAACGGTCAGCTATTTTTAAGTTCAAGAAACAATATGATTAGGTTATATATACATGCGTATATCCTACATAAACAATGTATGAATACATTAGATATCAATATATCTTAGGGACCTATAGACTGTATCTCTGTTGCTGAAGCAGCAGAGAGTTTATTCTGTTTTGACACTTTGTATTGATATTTTGTACTACATTCTTCCCTTAAATGATAATGTTTACAGTGATTGTTTTATATGTATTTGTATGTATGTCGCTTTGGATAAAAGCGTCTGCCAAATTCTTAAACATAAACATATATAAACACCTGAAAGTCTTTATATCAGCTAAAACCACCAATCTGTTTCACTGGATTCAGAATAAAACCAAATTCTGCCTTTACCCAACAATGTTAGTATTTGAATATTGTTACTTATTCCTGGTTACAATTATACTGTTAAGAAACTATTGTCTTATACTTTGCCTAAAACGAGAATGCATCATAATCAGTGGCGGCTGGTGAATTTTGTTTTAGGTGGGGCTGAAAGTTTGTAAACCAAATCCCTGTAGGGGGGTCATCCTCCCCCAGAAGATTTATTTGGGATTTTCACATACAAATATTGAAGATCTTTGCTCCTTCTCAACTCTGTGGTAATATTATTTTCACAAAATACAACCAATAGTACGTTAATGTTAAATCTTTCTTGTGAAAAGTAATCCCCCGATTCCTATTTTCAACAGTCCGCTCATTTGAGCAGGAAAACGCTAAACACCAGCCCGGCATCTTTGTTTTCTACCAGTCAACTGTCAGTTTAGGCTGCTTGCCGGCTCCTCATCACCACTTCAAGATGGCGGCCGAATTTCTCGCGTCCCAGCAGCCAATGCTGCGTCTACTTATAAGATGTCTATGGTTATAACGTCATTGCAAACACGGCAATCTGTTGCATCCACTGCAGTTCGCTACCTTATTCATACTTTTTGTCAAGTGATTTTTTTTTTTTCAGGATTGCATGAGGTACCTACACTTAACGTTACGTTAGTCAATGTATCACACACAGTAACCTAACGTTAGACGCCGGTCAGCAGCACCTACAAAAAGACAAACATAGTCAAATAAAGGTCAGTTAAAATGTATACTATATAAAGAATATGTGTACATATTGCATAGGGCACTGACATCTAAAAAGTACAACTCTGGTCATTGTTATGTTCATGTATTTGTTATGTTTTTCATGTGTACGCACACATCAACATACATACAGTAGAAATTAGATCAGTGAGATAAAGTAAGAACAGGATAGAAACTGCTGTGGAACTAGTTACAATACAATATGCCATGGAAATACAATGTTAACACTTGTGCAAATAAGTACAGTTGCACTTGTTTTTTCAAATGTGTTTATTCTGTAAAGGAATGAGTTAAATGTTTAAAATGACTGGTTAATAGTGCTATTATAAAGTGCAATGTCAGCACCATTTTTTTTTCTGCAATTTCAAATGCACTTGTTTTAATAAATAAATACAGCGTTTTAAAAGCATACACAATCTGTGTAAATATATTAGTCTGTGGTTAAAAGAACTTGAAAGGACTCGAAACTCAAAATGCTGGACTTGGGACTTGATTTTAGACTTTCCAGTCTTGACTTTGGACTTGACTCTGGACTTGCCTGTCTTGACTCAGGACTTGACTCGGGACTTGAGGGCAAAGACTTGAGACTTACTTATGACTTGCAAAACAATGACTTGGTCCCACCTCTGGTGTTATGTGAGCAAGTTTTAATGTTGTAAATTTTATGTTTTATGTGTTGTTTACTGTTTTTAATGTAACCTTGCTGCTGCCCTCTTGGCCAGGTCTCCCTTGGAAAATAGATATTTGATCTCAATGGGATTTTACCTGGTTAAATAAAGGCTAAATAAAAAAATTAAAAAGTCAACATTATTGATTGTGTTTCAGCGTTGTACAAATGTCCCATTTGAAGGGTAGCTTCTCTGTTATTTACATGCCCTTTATGTTAGCATCTGCATAGAATAGTGGTCCTTAACCTTGTTGGAGGTACCGAACCCCACCGGTTTCATATGTGCATTCACTGAACCCTTCTTTAGTGAAAAATAAAATTATAATTTTTTTCAAATTCAAGACAAAGTTATATGTTTTTTTTACTGGTGCACAAAATGAACCGTTCATGAACATCACCTTGTTCAGAGAACAAAACCAACACAGTGCATGAACTCACAACAAATTACACACTTGCAAATCAGATGGAAAATTAGAGCGAACATTGTTTGGTGGTATCCATAATACGCCGATAGGGAGAAGTTTTTATTTACACGATGAGTCAGGTGTGTCTTGACCTCCGCGGTGGAGGCTCCGCAGAACCCCTGAGGCCGACTCACCGAACTCCTAGGGTTCGATCGAACCCAGGTTAAGAACCACTGGCTTAGAACAACGATGTCTATTTAATTAATTTTTCATTCCTTCTTTGCTCATATTGCACTGGGAAGCCAAACACTTCTGAATGATGCTAAAAGTTCAACTTCTGGTTCATTTCTTGTCGTAAGCCATCATATACAAGCTATTTGCTTAGCAACACAGTTTTACATAAACAAGATCTAATTTTAATTGTATTTCTCTTTCCTTTTACTGAGGAGAAACCTTCCTTCCTTCCTCCCATTTCCTGTTCTATACTTAACATCATTATTTTCCTCTCAGCAGACAATACATTTGTATTCTTTGTTGTCAAGCTTCTTTGTCCTCCATCCATCAATTTTCTACCGCTTGTCCCTTTCGGGGTCGCGGGGGGCGCTGGAGCCTATCCCAGCTGCGTTCGGGCGGAAGGCGGTGTACACTCTGGACAAGGCGGCACCTCATCGCAGGCTTCTATTGTCTTTTTTAAGATAATTACACTACATACTATTTTGGTAGCATCTGCTTGATATTTTACATAATATCATGTAAAATAAGATTTATTTTAGTATTAATTGGTCTCCTTTTTTTACCATTATTTTACCAAGCAGAAAGACCCTTTAATATGTTACAGTAGTTTCCATTTCTGGTTATATGGTTAGTATTTGATCAATTGATTTTATTGTTTTGATTTTGTACGGTGTCCTTGAGTGCCCAGAAAGGTGCCTTATAAGTAAAATTTATTATTATTATTATTATACTTTTTCCATTGCAAAATACAAAGAAAAAGCACGTGTAGATTCAATCCTTTGGATGCTCACTGAGCTAAATTCTGACACGACAATGTTTTGTTTGACCTTTGAAGCATATTTCAGAAATATTGTCCAATTTTTGTAGGTTTAATTGTAATTTCGGCATTAAACATTCCGACTTTTCCAGTGCTGCTAACATTGAAAATGTTTTCTGGACACCCCTGCTTTTCCTCAGCTACCACAAAACTATAATCAATGAATTTGCTTGTTAGCTGAGGTGTGTGTACAATGTTAACCAAAAAGAGAAGGGGCATATTATTGCAGCTGGAATAAATCAATGTGTTACAACTTTGGAAGGGGTGTGTTATTGCAGCTGGAACCAATCATGGTGTTACAATTAGGGTTGTCTTGCACAAATGATTTTCATAGTCAAAACTGATTTGTTAGATTTTGCTCAAAGTCGACAGTGAGTCAAATCTATGGTGTCTATTTTTTTGTAAATTAGTTTTTTAGGAGCACAGCTAGTGGGAACAACATTAGCCGTACTAAATAAACATATTGTGATAATATGTAGTATTATGCCTTGGTCACTAGGTGTCAGTAAAGTCACATGGATGTATATGTAGCCACAGAATGGAGGAAAGAGGATGAACTCAATGATAATGTGACTCTCTAAAAGTTAAAGGGCATCTATAACAATTTTAATTTACATTTACCACACTTCCTTGTGGTCTAGATAATGTGTATTGGATATACTTTGGTGTAAATTTGTTCATGTTGACAATACAGTCGGGGTTCAATGTCCTATGATTCGACTGCGAAGTCCATAGTCGAATTAGATTCTTCTGTACAGAATTGTCGAATAGTTGAGTCATTTTTATTGCAAATACTGATTCGAAATCAGAGGAGAGGGTGTTCGCAGAGGTTGTACATAGGTTTGCGCGATATTAATGATATAAATGATATACATTTGGCCAACAATAGAGCTTTTAATACTATAGCTATAAAGTGATGCATGTTGAAGATACATTCTCGCTGTGTCCGCAAATTTAAAAGCGACATGAGAACGAACACATGTAAGAACACTATTTTGTGCTTTATTTAGCATGTGTCAGAAGGACGTGCAAAATCCTGCCATTGTAGATGCATTGCAGGACTGCTTCTAAAATATCCATAAAAAGTGGTACATGTCTCCTGCATGTTTGAAAACATAGCAAAAAGCTGGAGGTAGGAGGATGACAACATGGGTGTACAGTAAATAAGTGTCTCCCTGGTGATGCCCCATATAGTACACGCAAAATACTCATTTAAATAAGGCGGTCTGCAGCACTTTACAATTGCATACGCAGTATTAGTAGATCACACGCAACACACCCACTAATAGTACACGCTATTTCATAGATTGCATACTCGTTTTCTGGCCCTGGCATTAAAAAGCTTCAAATGAGAGTAAATGCTGAAAAGCCGGGGAAGACCCAGGACACGCTGGGAAGACTATCTCTCCCGGCTGGCCTGGGAACGCCTCGGGATCCCCCGGGAGGAGCTGGACGAAGTGGCTGGGGAGAGGGAAGTCTGGGCTTCCCTGCTTAAGCTGCTGCCCCCGCGACCCGACCTCGGATAAGCGGAAGAAGATGGATGGATGGATGGATGCTGAAAAGCTCTCCAACAAGTAGGGACATACCACAAAGTCCATTACCTCTCGTATCTTGTCTCTTTTTGCTGATTAACAGTAGAAACACACATCTTGTGGACATTTTAATTAGAGAGGACAAAGAGTCACAGACACACAAGCGCATGCACGCACGCACTCACTCACTCACTCACTCACTCTCTCACACACACACACACACACACACACACACACACACACACACACACACACACACACACACACACACACACACACACACACACACACACAAAACACAAGTAAAAACACACAATATCTCAAGCTCAGGGTGTCTGGAGGTAATCTGACATCCGTTCTCTCCTTTCGACCATAATGCCTTTAATCGCTATTATCTAATTAGCTGAAGGCTTCTTTGCCGCAGGCTTTGTAACCGAGTACATTAAAAATGGCCAATGCTCTCTTTGTGTGTGTGTGTGTGTGTGTGTGTGTGTGTGTGTGTGTGTGTGTGTGTGTGTGTGTGTGTGTGTGTGTGTGTGTGTGTGTGCGCGTTTGCGTGTGTGTGAGTGACTGTGCTTGTGTGTGTAAACATGCGTGTACGTGTGACATGTAACCCACACAGTTTGATCCTATCATCCTGTCAGAACAAAAGATGACACCTATTTCAATCCTGTAATCTCCTTTTTTGGTTCTTCATCTACTGCAAGCATCTTCCATTATTATAATCAGCAAAAAGAGACAAGATATATTGTATAATATTGTTAATATTACAGCCCAGTGGTGTAAACTTACATTGTTGGTGCCACGCTCCCCGCCTGGTTCGATCAAGTAGGTGTGATTTCCATCGAAGAACATTCCACTGAAATAAATAAATAGCATGAAGTCAACACAAATTGTTAATTTACAATATTGCATTGTTTTTATGAACCACCACAGTTGATTTGGCCTTTACTATTATATAATGTATTATAATGTACTATATATATATATATATATATATATATATATATATATATATATATATATATATATATATATATATATATATATATATATATATATATATATATATAGCGGTATAGCTCGGTTGGTAGAGTGGCCGTGCCAGCTACTTAAGGGTTCCAGGTTCGATCCCCGCTTCCACCATCCTAGTCCTTGCTGTGGGGTCCTTGGGCAAGACACTTTACCCACCTGCTCACAGTGCCACCCACACTGGTTTAAATGTAACTTAGATATTGGGTTTCACTATGTAAAGCGCTTTGAGTCACTAGAGAAAAGCGCTATATAAATATACTTCGCTTCACATATATAAAAATATATATATATATTTATAGTGGGATATATACATATCCTTTATATATATATATATATATATATATATATATATATATATATATATATATATATATATATATATATATATATATATATATATATGTGTATATATATATATATATATATATATATATATATATATATATATATATATATATATATATATATATATATATATATATAGCACTTTGAAGCACTTTTCAAAATTTCATTTTTTTGTTTGTGTGGGAACCTTTTCAAAGCCTGCTTGTTTTTTTTATTTGGCAAAAAATATATATGTACGTATTTTTTTGGGTTCCATCCGGTTGTCTCAAGGGGGACTTTTGATAGCGACACACATTGGGGGACGCGCGTGTTTGTCGGCAGAACGTGACTGCTCGTGAAGCAGGTGACGTTCTGCAGTCTCTCTGCTCCTTTATTGAGCTAACTGTATTTGGATGCTTTTAATTTCACCTTGTGCTGATGGTGAACTTATTTAGAGTTATTGTTAGAATGTATGAAAGCTCTTTTGTTACGTTTGATTGGGGGAAAATTTGCTTTTGTCCCACTTGGTAAAGTTGATGCTTTCCCTCTCTGTCATGTGGTTTGCTCCGGAAGCAGAGAGTGGCACTGCTGCTGCTGACGTGTATCCTCCTTGCCACTTTTTTTTTCATAGAAAAAATAAATGTGCAGAACGTCAGAAATTTAGTGTCGAAGTTCATCATTCAAAGTCTGCTACATAAAACTGGTGCCGTGACCCAGAGCTCCGAGGTTAAGCTGTGAGCGTGTGACGTCCGTGGTGTGAAGTTGGTGGACCTGATCCCTGTTTACAGCTGAAATGAGTAATGGTACTCTGAAACAAAAATATGTATCACATTGAAAACTTTTAAAATCATATCTGCGTAATTTACACTGTCCTGTGATCACTATTTTTATTTAATTAAAAAGGCAGGGGTTTTGATAACTTAACCTTGTTTACAACTGTAGTTGGGAGGGGCAGGGGATTGGCTGGCATACACGGAGGTTTCCAAAGCAGAAGTATTGATTTTGCAAACGATTAATCAGTCAGACCCTGCCTTAAGCATGCCCCCCCCTTGAAACCTAGTTTTCTACCCGTGTTACTAGCAGCGAGACAACCCCAGCAGCTGTGTGACATTATTGGTGAGTTAAGGACACAGATAGGAGAGTCAATAGCCAGTTGACAACTAGCTGTTTCCAACCAGCCTTCACAAAATTATACTGATAAACTAGTCATATCTGAAAAAAATATTAACTTGTCAAAAATTAGGGTAATAGTCAGATCAGATGTCAAAGAGCCTCCCATGAATGGATCGATTTGATGGAAGTGTACCTGTAAAAGAGGAGTCTTTCAGCCAGTGAACAGACGAATGAGATCCTTAACCATCTCCTTGGCAAAGCAAAAAGTATTGTCAAAGTAGGACTGAAGAGTAGTGAAACTGCTAGTTCCGAGACAATCTATAACATACTGAGACGTTTCTTTAGTGAAACTCCTGGGTCCTGTTTGGCATTGGCAGATTTCTATGACACACAGCCAGCCTATAGAAAGACACCAGTAGATTACTGGGTTAGGCTGAACACAGCTGCAGAGACTGTGGACAGGCGACTGACAGCAGGGAAGCAAGATGAGCAACATGGATGCGGAAATAGCTGTCATGTTCATCAAGAACTGTCCCGATCCTAGTTTAGCTTGTGTGTTCAAGTGCTTTGGTGCGTGTCAAGTTTGCGGTGGTGCGTCTCACTCAAGAAGAACACACTACATGAAAGAGAAAAGATGTCTGTGCTGTTTCGAGATAGGGCACGTGCGACAAAACTGATGGCCGATCGACCCCCCAGGGAAACTAAGCCATTCACACTCTGGAGGGGACAGCGTGAGTGATAATGATGAAACCCTCGATTTCAATGATGACATATAGTCATTAATATACAGAGAATGTAAAGTCTGTTGCGCCTGATGCTACTCTACTCTTTCAGAACATAACTAAACTTGATAAAGCCGACAGCCTGTTTTATGCCAATGCCTGTGACAGATACTTCTAAAGTTAAAGTTAAAATACCAATGATTGTCACACACACACTAGGTGTGGTGAAATGTGTCCTCTGCATTTGACCCATCCCCTTGTTCACCCCCTGGGAGGTGAGGGAGCAGTGAGCAGCAGCGGTGGCCGCGCCCGGGAATTATTTTGGTGATTTAACCCCCAATTCCAACCCTTGATGCTGAGTGCCAAGCAGGGAGGTAATGGGTCCCATTTTTATAGTCTTTGGTATGACTCTGTCTCGGGATTCCCGCAACGGATCAAGGAGCAAATTTTGAAAGCCAACTGATCCAAGAGTTGTTGAAAGTAGCCGTGATGAAAAAGTCGAGAACAACACCTTATCACCCCATGGGCAATGGCCACACCAAGAGGTTCAACAGAACCTTACGGAACATGATCAGATCCTTACCCCCTAAAGAAAAGCAAATATGTCCTCAGATGTTGCAGACACTGACCTTTGCTTACAACTGCACTGCTCATGAGTCAACTGGGTATGCTCCCTTTTCCCTTAAGTATGGGTGAAGTTCCAAACTACCTGTGGATAAGACAATGACATTTCTCATGCGTTTGATGTAGCTGTTATAGTCATAACAGCTACATCAAACGCATGAGAAATTATCTAAGGGAAGCCCTCACTCTGGCCCAAGCCAATGCTGAATCCATCAGGCGACGTCAAGCAGACCTGTACAACAAGCAACTAAAGGTGTGGACATCAAGGAGGGAGATTGTGTTCTTTTAGCGAACCGATGCGGTCATAGTCGCAGGAAATTAGCTTGTGGGAGTCCACCCTATACACTGTGGTCTCCAAAGATTCAGGGGGCCACACTTACCAGATCGCACACTCTGACACAGGGCAGGAGAAAGTAGTCCACAGAAATCGGATTTTGCAGGCCAACTTTCTGCGAGTTGAGATTGAGCGTGGGAGTGTGTCCTCCTCTGAACAAAGTCACGGACATCAAATGATTGATAACAGTGACCTGGTTTGTTCATCTGAGTTGAACCAATCAGAACGCACTGCCAGCTAGGTAGCAGAGACCATTCCTTCAATAGTTCCCACGGCAATTAAAGACATACCTGCTGACCTTTCTCAAATTCCCCCTGATGACACTAAACTGGAATCCAAGCCCACAGTGTTGTGATAGTGTTCGTGTTGCATAAGCACCGAGCCAGTCCAGTGAGTCATATTAGGACCAGAGTTGGTCGAATTGTAAAGCCTGTAAATAGACTAATCCAGAACATGACACAAAGAAATACAAAAGCTGGCATTAGGGTCAATGAGTTTGCCAGGATTTTATTTACGTAAGCTACAGCTAGCTGCTTGACATTCAGTGTACTACTAGTACAGTTTTCACATTGGTTCAACCTTAAGTAATGTGTATGTTGGCGTTGAGGAGAATGCATATATGTTTAAGAGTTCTTTCTTTATTCATAGTCATGTTTAGATCAGCTAGTGTTGTTCCATTTGTACTCTTTCTGTGTTTGTATCTTATGTCCGCAAGTAAACTGTGTGCTTTACCTTGAAGGTCGAAGGAATGTGGGAGTTGGAGTAGTCCCTTTTTTTATCTTATCTGTATTAGAACAATGAGGCTGTATTCCTTTCTGGACAGGGTGGGGGCTGTTTTCGTATTCAAGAAGCTGTCTCTTCCGTTTGAATGTTAGACCAATTCGAGATGCCGGTGTGGGCTAGTCTCCTAAAGCTTTAGTAAAACTTGATAATATTCCTATTCTGTCTTGATGGTATTTCTTACTTTGCATATATGTCATCTGAAAGAATTTGGGATTTACCAGTGACTTTAATTCCCTGGGAGGGAAGGCTGGTCAGACGCAACAGCGTCTTATGAGATTGTGTATATGGCACGTTCTTAAGCCAAGTGGGCATTTGAAGTTTGGCCAGCTTCTGTATTCTACTTTCTCTTTGCTGGTTAGGTTAGGTTACTTTATTAAGACCCGAAAGTAAACTTGGTTTGCAGCCGGCAAGGTCAGGACATCCATTGAAACATACAGAGAAAGCACCATCTTAGATATGCAATACCAATGCCTACCACATAACAGCATCACAAACATTGCCAAGATCACAAAATAGTACATGTACTCAAAGTTCCCCATAAAAAGGATAACACATATAAAACCCCACTCAGATAAGATTTGGGACAAGCCAGAATAAAACACCATAATAAAAGTGTGTGGGAGGTGGGGCACGATGGCGAGCGCCTGGTGGCCGGGCCTGTCCCCATGGGTCCTGGGGGCCGAAGAGGCAACGTGGGTCCCCCCTCCAATGGGCTCACCACCCATAGCAGGGGCCATAGAGGTCGGGTGCAATGTGAGCTGTGCGGCAGCCAAAGGCAGGGCACTTGGCGGTCCGATCCTCGGCTACATAAGCTAGCTCTTGGGACGTGTAACGTCACATCGTTGGGGGGGAAGGAGCCTGAGCTAGTGCGCGAGGTTGAGAAGTTCCGGCTAGATATAGTCGGACTCACTTCCACGCACAGCAAGGGCTCTGGAACCAGTTCTCTCGAGAGGGGCTGGACTCTCTTCCACTCTGGCGTTGCCAGCAGTGAGAGGCGACGGGCTAGGGTGGCAATTCTCAGAGCCTGCACGTTGGAGTTCAACCCAGTGGACGAGAGGGTAGCTTCCCTCCGCCTTCGGGTGGGGGGAAGGGTCCTGACCAGAGCCGGCCCAAGGCATAAGCGTACTAAGCGCTTGCTTAGGGCCCCGCGGCCACCAGGGGGCCCCCAAAAGCAATTAACAAAAAAATCTTATTTTTAATTTTTTGCATGTACGAGTCCGACTGATGATTTCTAAATGATCAAAGATATATTATTGTACAAAAACACAATTTTAGGTCAACAGAGTGCTGCTGCTGATCTAGGCTTAGTGATTCTTCCTGCCTCTCTTTAAATGTAAAGCTGCCTCTGCTGCACCTGTGACGTTTGCCGCCTGCTATGGCGTCACATTAGTGCCAAAAATCCGAGCGCATAAAAACTGTTATCGCGCGCTGATTCTCCACTTCGTGCGCGCGCGCGACACCCTTTTGCGCGCGTGTGGTGCCTTTTTGCGCGCGCGCCGTCTCGGTCTGTGCGCTGGCATGTTTCGTTTTGGCACTTTGGGGGCGGGTATGTTTAGACGGCCCCTTCTTTCTGATTGGTCAGGCGAAATGCTCAGAGCCAATCAGAAGTATAGCAGGGCGGGTCATCGTCAATATGTATCAAGATTGTTATAGGCGCAAAGTTTTCACTTCTTCTTGAACATTTGTTTTCTAATTTATGGAATTTCTTTTGATTCAGCCATAAAATTAATGAAATAATCTTTGAATTTTGTTTTTAAAATGTTAAAAATAGCCTTTTAATAATGTATTCTGAAACAGTTTAAAATAATCAGAGAACTGACTATCACTGACCCTACACAACTATGTTGCACAATTAAGTCTTTTTTTTTTATAGCGAAAGAGGTAATTTCAACAGGTGCAGCATCCTATGTCATATCTACATGTAATAAGATTTGTAACAAGGCAAACCGTTAGTAAATTGGTCGAAAATCGAGCAAGTTATGGTAATTTAATTGGTACATGTACTAATTAAATTACCATAACTTGCTTTGACATCAATGTAATGATTGAGGCTAGCTGTCCGAGGTAAGATGGCTACAACGTTGCTACGCTGGAGAATGATTGGTCATATGAAAAATGCTCAGAGCCAATCAGAAAGGAGGGGCTGTCTAAGCATACCTGCCCCCAAAGTGCCAAAAAAAAAATGACAGCGCGAGGAGAGATGCCAGGAGTACACAGAGAGCGCGCAAAAAGACACCACGCGCGTGCAAAAAGACACCACGCGCGTGCAAAAGGGTGTCGCGTGCGCACAAAGTGGAGAATCAGCGCGCGATAACAGTTTTTATGCGCTTGGATTTTTGGCACTAATGTGACGCCATATCTTTCCTCTCAGATTCAGACAGGACTGAGCAGGTGATCAGAGGACCACTGTCTATTAAGGAGAACTTTTCATTCCCCAAACGGCATGATGGCCGAAGTTTTCATTATCATTATACCTACAGACAGCTAGTCAATGGGGAAAAAGTCAAGCGTAGCTGGCTGACTTATTCAAGAAGTAAAGATGCAGTCTATTGCTTTTGCTGCAAATTATTTTCCAAAAAGTCCTTAAAACTGGCAGCCGAGGGACAGCGGGATTGGGTCAACATAGGTGCACTGCTGAAACAGCATGAAAACAGTGAAGATCATTGTAGCAACATGGTGAAATGGAAGGATTTTGCCTTGCGTCTTTCAAAGGGGAAACTATTGATGAATTTAACTTCAGTAGACTGCGCTCTCTTTGTACAAAGTAAACATTAAATATGAACAATTAACTAAAAATGTAAACTAGTAATTAAAGACTAATATGTACAAGACTGATGAGACAAGATGACACTTTTACTGTAAATACAAAGCTTTATCACTTGGACTGTTCAACCCCAGGCCACTCTTGTAGCTGAATGTTTTCTCCATTTTAAGATTAGGAACCATATGTGGCACTCTGGACATCATTCGTTCATTCATTGGTATTATTTATGTTCTTAACTGGGCCACCCCCATATCTTTATAAATGACATCTCATTTGTAAAGACATGCCAGGCTGACAATAGGATAATGTAAACAACACTGCCAGAGCCGCAATGAGTTTATAGTAGGTGTGTGAATGATCAACAATCAATATTATTGGCAGAAATAGAGGGCCCCAAAATCAAATTTTGCTTAGGGCCCCATGGAGGCTTGGGCCGGCACTGGTCCTGACTGTGGTTTGCGCTTACGTGCCAAACAGCAGCTCAGAGTACCCACCCTTTTTGGATTCAATCGAGGGAGTACTTGAGAGTGCTCCCCGGGTGATTCCCTCATTCTACTGGGGGATTTCAATGCTCATATTAGCAACGACAGTGAAACCTGGAGAGGCGTGATTGGGAAGAATGGCCGCCCGGATCTGAACCTGAGTGGTGTTTTGTTATTGGACTTTTGTGTTCATCACAGATTGTCCATAACAAACACCATGTTCAAACATAAGGGTGTCCATATGTGCACTTGGCACCAGGACACCCTAGGCTGCAGTTCCATTATTGACTTTGTAGTTGTGTCATCGGATTTGCGGTCTCATGTTTTGGACACTCGGGTGAAGAGAGGGGCGGAGCTTTCTACTGATCACCACCTGGTGGTGAGTTGGCTGCGATGGTGGGGGAGGATGCCGGACAGACCTGGCAGGCCCAAACGCATTGTGAGAGTCTGCTGGAAACTCCTAGCAGAGTCTCCCGTCAGAGAGAGTTTCAATTCCTGCCTCCGGAAGAACTTTGAACATATCACGAGGGAGGTGCTGGACATTGAGTCTGAGTGAACGATGTTCCGTACCTCTATTGTCGAGGCGCCCGATTGGAGCTGTGGCCGCAAAGTAGTTGGTGCCTGTCGTGACGGTAATCCTAGTTCATTGGCTCATAGGACTCCGAAGGCAGCAGACAGGCACCGACAGGCCAAGCGGTATGCGGCTTCAGCGGTCGCGGAGGAAAAAATTAGGACATGGGAGGAGTTCGAAGAAGCCATGGAAAACAACTTCCAGACGGCTTCGAAGCGATTTTGGACCACCATCCGCCGCCTCAGGAAAGGGAAGCAGGGCAATGTCAACACCGTGTATGGTGGGGATGGTGTTCTGCTGACCTCGACTGCGGATGGGGTGGATCGGCTGGAGGGAATACTTCGAAGACCTCAATCCTACCAACACGTCTTCTTATGAGGAAGCAGTGCCTGGGGAATCTGTGGTGGGCTTTCCTATTTCTTGGGCTGATGTTGCCGAGGTAGTTAAAAAGCTCCTCGGTGGCAAGGCCCCGGGGGTGGATGAGATCTGCCCGGAGTTCCTTAAGGCTCTGGATGCAGTGGGGCTGTCTTGGTTGACAAGACTCTGCAGCATGGCATGGACATCGGGGGCGGTACCTCTGGATTGGCAGACCGGGGGGGTGGTTCCTCTCTTTAAGAAGGGGAACCGGAGGGTGTGTTCTAACTATCCTGGGATCACACACCTCAGCCAAGGTCTATTCAGGTGTACTGGAGAGGAGGCTACGCCGGATAGTCGAACCTCGGATTCAGGAGGAACAGTGTGGTTTTTGTCCTGGTCGTGGAACTGTGGACCAGCTCTATACTCTCGGCAGGGTCCTTGAGGGTGCATGGGAATTTGCCCAACCAGTCTACATGTGCTTTGTGGACTTGGAGAAGGATATTCGACCATGTCCGGGGAGTGCTCAGAGAGTATGGGGTAACGGACTGTCTGATTGTGGCGGTGCACTACCTGTATGATCAGTGTCAGAGCTTGGTCCGCATTGCCGGCAGTAAGTCGGACCCGTTTCCAGTGATGGCTGCCCTTTGCCACCGATTCTGTTCATAACTTTTATGGACAGAATTTTGAGGCGCAGTCAGAGCGTTGAGGGTATCTGGTTTGGTGGCTGCAGGATTAGGTCTCTGCTTTTTGCAGATGATGTGGTCCTGATGGCTTCATCTGGCAAGGATCTTCCGCTCTCACTGGATCGGTTCGCAGCCGAGTGTGAAGCGACCGTGATGGGAATCATCACCTCCAAGTCCGAGTTTATGGTTCTCGCCCGGAAAAGAGTGGAGTGCCATCTCCGGGTTGGGGAGGAGATCTTGCCCCAAGTGGAGGAGTTCAAGTACTTCGGAGTCTTGTTCACAAGTGAGGGAAGAGTGGATCGTGAGGTCGACAGGCGGATCGGTGCGGCGTCTTCAGTAATGCGGACGCTGTATCGATCTGTTGTGGTGAAGAAGGAGCTGAGCCGGAAAGCAAAGCTCTCAATTTACTGGTCGATCTACGTTCCCATCCTCACCTATGGTAATGAGCTTTGGGTTATGACCGAAAGGACAAGATCACGGGTACAAGCTGCCGAAATGAGCTTTCTCCGCCGGGTGGCGGGGCTCTCCCTTAGAGATAGGGTGAGAAGCTCTGTCATCCGGGAGAAGCTCAAACTAAAGCCGCTGCTCCTCCACATCGAGAGGAGCCAGATGAGGTGGTTCGGGCATCTGGTCAGGATGCCACCCGAACGCCTCCCTAGGGAGGTGTTTCGGGCGCGTTCGACCGGTAGGAGGCCACAGGGAAGACCCAGGACACGTTGGGAAAACTATGTCTCCCAGCTGACCTGGGAATGCCTCGGGATCCCCCGGGAGGAGCTGGACCAAGTGGCTGGGGAGAGGGAAGTCTGGGCTTCCCTGCTTAGGCGCTGCCCCCACGACCCGACTTTGGATTAGCGGAAGAAGATGGATGGATGAATAAAATAATAATAAAATAATAAATAACAACACAATAAATACAATAATAAAATAATAAATTGCAATAAAATAAATATTGGCAAAAATAGCTACTAGAGCTTATTTAGTTCTGTGATGGGAGCTGGGACAAAACTACATCTGTACCGTTTTGTTTTGCCTCTTGTGACTGAAAACCTCCGTCCAGATGGTAGAAGCTGAAAATGGTTGCGTAGGTAGTGAGATACATCAATTAAAAAAATTGAGGAAGCTATCCTCACTACCTAGTTGTTGTAGAGGGTGGCTGGAGACAAATGAGACTCACCAATTAATTTACCTGACACTTTAAAAATTTGATTTAGGGAATCCGATTGTAGCTGAGATAGGCTCCAGCGTCCCCCGTGACCCCGAAGGGAATAAGCGGTAGAAAATGGATGGATGGATGGAATTATTGTCCTTTAGTGACAGGTGACTGAACCATGAGACCAGGGAGAAAGACAAAGCAGATTCAAAAACAGCACGGTAAAACATGATCATGATGGTCTTGTCAACATTAAAATGAGACAGTTTTCTCAGACAGTACACACATTGGTGAGCCTTTTTACACACCACATCACAGTTAGCTTAACATTTCTTCCATCTATCCATCCATCCATCCATCTTCTTCCGCTTATCCGAGGTCGGGTCGCGGGGGCAGCAGCCTAAGCAGGGAAGCCCAGACTTCCCTCTCCCCAGCCACTTTGTCTAGCTCTTCCTGTGGGACCCCGAGGCGTTCCCAGGCCAGCCGGGAGACATAGTCTTCCCAACGTGTCCTGGGTCTTCCCCGCGGCCTCCTACCGGTCGGACGTGCCCTAAACACCTCCCTAGGGAGGCGTTCGGGTGGCATCCTGACCAGATGCCCGAACCACCTCATCTGGCTCCTCTCGATGTGGAGGAGCAGCGGCTTTACTTTGAGCTCCCCCCGGATGGCAGAGCTTCTCACCCTATCTCTAAGGGAGAGCCCCGCCACCCGGCGGAGGAAACTCATTTCGGCCGCTTGTACACGTGATCTTGTCCTTTCGGTCATAACCCAAAGCTCATGACCATAGGTGAGGATGGGAACGTAGATCGACCGGTAAATTGAGAGCTTTGCCTTCCAGCTCAGCTCCTTCTTCACCACAACGGATCGATACAGCGTCCGCATTACTGAAGACGCCGCACCGATCCGCCTGTCGATCTCACGATCCACTCTTCCCTCACTCGTGAACAAGACTCCGAGGTACTTGAACTCCTCCACTTGGGGCAAGATCTCCTCCCCAACCCGGAGATGGCACTCCACCCTTTTCCGGGCGAGAACCATGGACTCGGACTTGGAGGTGCTGATTCTCATCACAGTCGCTTCACACTCGGCTGCGAACCGATCCAGTGAGAGCTGAAGATCCTGGCCAGATGAAGCCATCAGGACCACATCATCTGCAAAAAGCAGAGACCTAATCCTGCAGCCACCAAACCAGATCCCCTCAACGCCTTGACTGCGCCTAGAAATTCTGTCCATAAAAGTTATGAACAGAATCGGTGACAAAGGGCAGCCTTGGCTTAACATTTCAGTTGTTCATCAATTATAGTCCCAAGGTATTTATACTTGTGCACATATCAATGACCTGGTTTTTAATCATAGTTGGCTGGTTCACATGGGGTCTCTTCCTAAAGTCGACCAGCATGTCTTTTGTTTTTGATAAGTTGAGCTGGAGGTAAGACTCATCACACTGGCGTCCAAAGTCATTAATAACGGGGCCATGGCTGCTTTCATCTCCATTTAGTAACTAACAATTACTGAATCATTAGCATATTTGATTATTGTTCTGTTGTCATATTTACTTGGACACATGTTTGTGTACAAAATAAATAACAGGGGAGACAACACACAACCTGGTGTTGAGCTGGTAGAAGTACCTTTTCTGACAGACAAAGTATCATTGACCCTGACTTTCTGGGTTCTGTTCGTTAAAAAGTTAAGAATCCAGCCCATCAAGTTATTAGTCAGGTTAAAGTGCTCAGCCAATCTGCTAATCAGAATATGCGGCTGGATCGTGTTAAAAGCTGAAGAAAAGCCTACAGAAAAGTCTGGCATGAGTTCCATTTTTGTCCAAATGTTTTAAAAGCATATCTGAAAGAGTTACACAGTGGCATCCTCCACAGCTCTGTGGGCTCTATATGCAAACTGCAGAGGATCTAATTCAGTTTGAGTTTGCTTTAAAATCTAAGTCCTGACCATTTTCTCCAATATCTTCATAACAATGGAGGTCAAAGCCACAGGTCTAAAATCCTTTAAAATTGTTGGTCTGTTGGTTTTGGGGACAGGAACTACCACAGCATCTTTCCAAAGCTCCGGGACATGTTGTGTCTGTAGGGACTGATTAAAAAGATAACAAAATACAGGACTTAGTTCTTTAGCACATGTTTTAAGTACACCACAGATATTGTCTGGACCATGTTTTTTATTTACTTTTACTGCGCTAAATGATCTTCCAACATCCAGCTGAGTAACTTTAAAATGCTTGTTGTCTCTCAGACTATGGCTTGATTCCAGAACTTCTCTGCTAAAATCAAATGTATCAAAACGACAATAAAAAACAGTTAAGAGTATTAGCCAAATTAATATCTGTTCTAAAATCATCTCAAATAACACGGTTGCTACACACTGCGTTTTGAAGCCCAGTCATGGATTTCATTGTCTTTCAGGCTGAGCCAAGATCATTTGCAGCTAATTTATTCACCAGTTTTAATTTATAGTTTTGTTTGGCTTTCAGAATTAGACTTATGTTATTTTGTAGCTGAAAGCTGATCCTGTGCTGTTCTTTGTTTAAAAGCATTTCTTTTTCTTTGTGAACAGGACTTTACAGATGTGGACACCCATGGCTTATGGTTGGGATATATTTTCACCTTCTTGTAGGGAATGATCATGTTCCTACAAAAAGCAACATATGTGCATTCCCATCTGAGTGACGTTCATTAATTAACTTTATCTGAAGCTTTTAGGTGATTGGCTGTGCCCAAGCTGCCAAGTCAGAAGGGTCAAGTCTGCACATGCACCCTATCTCGGTTAACTCTCATTTTTTATTTTAGTCAAAATGAATATAAACCAATAAGGACTATAAATTATACACCAGTTAGAGTATGAGTCAGGGAAATGTGCCTTGTTTTTCCCTTGCATGCAAACTATCTTCTTTAAAATCTTATTATCCATCTTATTTGATGCAGTCATTGCTAATAAAAGTGTGCTCGTTAACAACGTTATTGACACATTTGACCCTGTAAAATTGTATATAAGTACTTTAATTACACATTTAACCCTGTAAAAAAGTGTACAAGTACCTTATTGACACATTAAACATGTAAAAGTGTATACAAGTACTTCAGTGACACATTTAACCCTGTAAAAAGTGTATACAAGTACTCCATTGACATTGGGTCTAATGTTACCAAAATTATTTTTGGACATGAATATAAAACTAATAAATGTTGAATAACTGTAATATGCTTAGTGTCAACATGCTATGTGGCTATATTTCATGCATTTGCCAATTCTATGCTAAACACTTACTCCTGTTAGTTATATTCCTGATACTTAAATGAGGAATGAGGAACATTGTGCAAACAATTTAATAAAGTTGTATTAGATTAACCAAATCACATTTTGAGTTTTGTTTTTAGTATGTATATTATCAAATTTAGGGTTGAAAAAAAAATGGTGGTGGAATGGCCCCACTATGTTGTCTCCTGTACGGCTATTTTTCTGACAAAACACACCACATGATGGCGCTGTTATCAAACAGCCCAGTTTGACCCAGTAAGTTGGACTGACTTGAAAACAAATACAAAACACTTACCGTATTTTCCGCACTATTAGCCGCACCTAAAAACCACAAATTTACTCAAAAGCTGACGGTGCGGCTTATAACCCGGTGCGCTTTATATATGGATTAATATTAAGATTCATTTTCATAAAGTTTCGGTCTCGCAACTACGGTAAACAGCCGCCATCTTTTTTCCCCGTAGAAGAGGAAGTGCTTCTTCTTCTACGCAAGCAACCGCCAAGGTAAGCACCCACCCCCATAGAACAGGAAGCGCTTCTTCTTCTACTGTAAGCAACCACCCGCCCGCGTAGAAGAAGAAGAAGCGCGTGGATATTACGTTTCATTTCCTTTGTGTGTTTACATCTGTAAAGACCACAAAATGGCTCCTACTAAGCGACAGGTTTCTGGTTCATGAAAAGACGCAATCTCTCCATCCGCACTCGGACTACTATTTCACAGCAACTGCCTAAAGACTTTCAAGAAAAGCTGGCTACTTTCCGTGCATATTGTAAAAACAAGATAGCTGAAAAAAAGATCCGGCCAGAGAACATTATCAACATGGACGAGGTTCCACTGACTTTTGATATTCCTGTGAACCGCACTGTGGATACAACGGGAGCACGTACGGTGAATATTCGCACCACAGGGAATGAGAAGTCATCCTTCACTGTGGTTCTAGCTTGCCATGCTAATGGCCAGAAACTTCCACCCATGGTGATATTCAAAAGGAAGACCTTTCCAGCCGGCGTCATCATAAAACCTAACTCGGAGGGATGGATGGATGAAGAAAAGATGAGCGAGTGGTTAAGGTAAGTTTACGCGAAGAGGCCGGGTGGCTTTTTTCACGCAGCTCCGTCCATGTTGATATACGACTCCATGCGCGCCCACATCACGCTGGTTTTTAATATATTATTAAAGTTTGACTGACCTATCTGACTGTTTTTTTGACATTCCTTTAGCGCAGTTAGATGCGGCTTATAACACGGGGCGGCTTATAGGTGGACAAAGTTTTGAAATATGCCGTTCATTGAAGGCGCGGCTTATAACCCAGGGCGCCTTATGGTGCGGAAAATACGGTACTGTAACTTTAGGATGTTCAGCTGAATCACCACAATGTTTGGCACGAACACAAGTTCACAATTGTCCATTATTCATTGAGCGTTATAAAACTTATACAATTCAAATGAATATCTGCAGAACATGCAGCGGCGTCAAAGTATGCGTGTTAAAATGTAAAAATCGGCTCTTCCTCTGTGGCTAACAATGCAGCTAATGGGAGCAATCAATTGTAACTTTCAATCACTTTACAATGCATTCAAAAACCTTCACCAATATTTCATTTATGTTATTGTATTGTAAGAGCGAACACAAAGGAACTCTTTTTCAAGCGTATTAACACATCGGCATGCTCCGATATTAGCCGTAAAAAGCTAAATACAGAACAAAGTTTGTAATACACAACACAATGCAATAGTACACCAATCAGTACTGCCTGAAAAACATGAACAATCTTATTAAAGTATCTGTTAAGTATTAGCCCACATGTAATGTTTTGTTTGTACACAGCTGGCGAGACAGCATATGCACTGTAGTTTGACAGTTGTGCGTTTGGTCCATCTGGCCAGGGACTTTTTTCTCACTTTATTTGGGGTAAGGACTCCATTAATGTCAAAATAGCTTGGTACCAAGTTCCACATTTGCAACTTCGAGTCACGCCGACCTCAAAAATAGTCATCTTTGTTGTCTATTACAAAGACTACCATGATTAGAAAACACACCCGCGTTTGTTTCCGGAAGTAGGACCATTTTTCTTGCCAGAAGTCGGAAAATGCGCTGCTATGGAAACCGAAATCAATGCACAGAAAAGGTCAACTTCGGCAATGACCAAAATGACCAAATACGGTAAATATTGTACATATTACATATTGTTATGAACATGTCTGTTACTACATTATATATACAGTATATAGACTTGCAGTGCGTGTACAAAATGTTGATGGAAGGTTTTGAAGTTGTTTTAGAGGGCTTTGAAGGCTACAACGTTAGCCGCATCTTCCAAGCGTTTTTTTATCATCTTTAAAATCCTATAAAAGAGTTCTTTATCATCTTTAAAATCCTAAAGAAAAGACATGTGTGTCCTTGACTCTCATAATGATTGTGAACGATAAGAAAATTTCCCCCAAAAAGTGCAGTTCCCCTTTAAGAATGTTTAAGACTACCTATACTCTACCAATAATGCAAAATGGTAGGTTCCACCTGGATAGCAACAAACCCTTACGTTCTACACTTCACTCAACACAGAGGTCATAAAGTCATCAGAGCCCACATGTATGCATTCAAGGATAAGGTCATAGAAGAAAGGTAGAAATAAAATGCATTTATCTGTGGCCGCTAAGGAGAAAGTAATGTATAAGTTTCACTTTTGCATCTCTTTGCACCTAACTGTGGTGTGTTCAAGGACCCTTGATTAAAGTTAGAAACAGTTGTGTCACTCGTTTTTAAAGACAGGGCGAGCCTGATAATGACCAAGCACATTCAGGTGGGTTATCCAGATATGTTTTAGATCCCATCTTTAAAAAATCAAAAACCTAATCAAGGTTTATACATGTGTTTTAAAAAGCTGGTTTCAACCAAAAATACATGCAATAAATAATACAATAATAAAGTTTTTTTAGTGCATATAAACACACCAAGTGTGTGTGTATGGGGCGATGATGTTGGGTTTAGGGTTAGGATGGGGGGCTCGTCAGAAGTCTTTCGTATGGGGGCCCTGAATTTGGTGGTACGCCCCTGTGTATATTTTTCCAGCACGTCTTCTAAAGTACTGTATTTTGACCACAACCAATAGGAGGCACTGTATAAACATTGAGTGAAAAAATTAGAAGAGCCAATTAGGGTTTTAGTTAGATTACAACGCTGCAGAGGCAGAAACTTAAACAAAAAACCTCACAGAGCGCCACATTTGTGTTGGTTCCTGCTTCATTGAGGACAACAAACACATGCTGCAATAAAGGTTCTTTAAAATATCAAAGCATGTGGTGGCCAAATACTATTGCGCCCTGTGTGTTTATCATATTAAATGCACTGTGTGTTTATCATATTAAATGTTATCAGTATCAAAACTATCCAACTAAAATGGAACACGAGCCTGAACAATCTTCATCTGACGTGACAGAAGAAACCAAGAGCATTATTGCTCTGGTGCGGTTAAGAGATAATATTGCAGTGTAGGCTTACTTTTCTGTTTATGTGAGGGTGTGCATCACACACGCACCCACGCACGCACGCACGCACGCACACACACACAAAGAAGGGTTGAGAACAGGATGTATATTCTGGCAAATACCTGACGCAGCTTATGGGAAGTACACTCACTATTGTCTGACGCTGCTTTACACCGACACACACACACGCACGCGCGCACACACACACGCACGCACGCGCGCACACACACACACACACACACACACACACACACATACACACACACACACACACACACACACACACACACACACACACACACACACACACACACACACTAAAAAAGGGTGAAATTATCTCATATTAGCATTTTGCTTGTGGGGACCAGACAAGATGTCCACGCTAAAGAGAAATGTGAAATGTCCTCATAATAGAGTTGTTAAACATATGGCATAAAGATACCACACATTTGATACATCACCTTTAAGAATATACAGGGATTTTAATCATCTTGCGCTAGAAGTGAAGTAAAAAAGATATTTTAGGGAAAAATACTCCATTTTAAGCAATGTGCTGCATACAAATCAACAATATTATGCCTTGTTAATCGATATGGTTAAAAATGAAAAAAAAAAAACGATACATAATTTATCAAATCAATTATTTTACCTAGCAGTAGTTGACACTGTATTTGTCACGGTCCGGGCGCGCGTCAGTGCGCATTAATCTGTGCGCTGCACCGAGCGCAGCTCCGAGGGCGCACAAAGCGCGCCCCAGGCCAGCGGCAGCGAACAGCTGCAATCAATCGCCGGCAATCGGCACACCTGGAGCTGATGATCTGACCTGCCTTCAAAAGCCTGCACAACCTGCCATCCCTCGCTGGAACATAACCTTCTGTTGATGTCCCTGTTTTTCTTCCGTTGCCTTGGATCCAAGCTGTGCGTCTCGCTTCCTTGGACCCCCCTGGATCTCAACTGCCTCCCTTTATCCTCGACCTCCGCTTGGACACGGACCTCTGACGCCTCGCCATTCTCCCTGACTATCTCCGCGTGCTCACGGACTGCCTTCCTGCCTTGTTCCTTCTCCTCGTTCAACATTTGGTAAAACACTACAGCTAATCACACACATAGCCTCACACACACACTTTTGAATTGCCGTCACAACTCCCTCCTCCAAACCATAACAATATGTTTCAGCCAATTTATTAGGTACCAGACAGCACAATTCTTTTTTCTTTAGCCCCGCTCCTAGTGACTTTAGCCCCGCCCCCAGTGACTTTTTGCCCCTCTCAGGATGTCTTTTTCTTTTACCTCCGCCCTGGAGAATTTTTCTAGCCCACCTTCTCATCAATATCATGGACTGTTTAGCAGTGCGGTAGGGATGGAAGAATTTACTCGCCTACTGACCACCCACCTCCCACCCTTAGTGACTGTTCTTCAGTCAGCAGGAAGCGTCTAGCATCCGCTTTCGGAGGGGTCGGGGGGATAGTATTGGTGGCTGTGCTGATGTGGTAGCACAGCTGTGCCCAGCCAGGCTACGCCCTGCCAGACCACTACCACCTATCTTTCGTTTTACCCAGCCGCAGCGACCAGCCAGACCACCACCACCCGCTCCCAGGCTGGCCCCCGAGTCAGCACCAGCTACCAGGCTGACCCCCGAGTAAGCACCAGCTCCCAGGCTGGCCTCCGAGCTCCCATACCGGCCCCCGAGCTTAGACCGGTACCCATACCAGTACCAGCACCCGGACTGGTCCTCGAACCAGTACCAGCTCCAAGACTGGCCCCTGTCCCAGCACTTGCACCCAGACTGGTTCCCGAGTCAGCGCCAAGGCCCGCTTCAGCACCACGGCCAGTGCCTGCTTCTGTTCCACGGCCGGCCCATGCTTCAGCACCTTGGCCAGCTCCTCAGCCAGCTACCCCGTCTCCGGCTCCGACGCCCCCGCGACCTCCAGCAGGCCGGCCGTCAGGCGCCCGCACGCGGGTCCCTCTGCGGCCAGTGCATGGACGCTTGTTGCGCCACTTGCATTAGCCTGCCTGACGGTCAAGAAGGTGGCCGTTCCTTGGTCGCCCGCCTTGCCGGCCACAGCGGCATTCTACTCGCCGCCACTACCAGACTCGTCCCCGGTGGATTCAGGGACACGTGGGCTGGCGACCCACCACCATCTTTCGGGTCATAGGACATCTGGAAGCTGTCCATAAGAGGGGGGGGGACTGTCACGGTCCGGGCGCGCGTCAGTGCACATTCATCTGTGCGCTGCACCGAGCGCAGCTCCGAGAGCGCGCCCCAGACCAGTGGCAGCGAACAGCTGCAATCAAACGCCGGCAATCTGCACACCTGGAGCTGATCATCAGACCTGCCTTCAAAAGCCTGCACAACCTGCCATCCCTCGCCGGAACATAACCTTCTGTTGATGTCCCTGTTTTCCTTCTGTTGCCTTAGATCCGAGCTGTGCGTCTCTCTTCCTTGGACCCCCGCCCTGGATCTCGACTGCCTCCCTTCATTCTCGACCTCCGCTTGGACACGGACCTCTGACGCCTCGTCATTCTCCCTAACTAGCGCCGCCTGCTCACGGACTGCCTTCCTGCCTTGTTCCTTGTCCTTGTTAAACATTTGGTAAACACTACAGCTAATCACACACATAGCCTCACACACACACTTTTGAATTGCTCTCACAACTCCCTCCTCCAATCCATAACAGTATTTATTTTTAGTCCTCCATCTGACAAGAGAGTAGAAGCTAATTGTGTGTCTCCATACACAGTGGGGAGACACTTCCCTAAGCTATTGATAATCACCTTAATTACGGCAAATTAACTGCATTTCTTAGTACTTAGTATCATTACAAAGTATTATTATCACTGGAGTGTGAGGCTTAACAAGTTACACACTGAGAAAAGCAAGGAGCAGGCATGGTAATAGCTAAGCCAACCTTTAAACCAGCTTGAAACAACAGAAGAAATAAGTGCTTAGTAAAGTTCAAGAAGTGTAGATAGAGGCCCGTTGCCACAGAAAGTGAGCAGTTATTAACAGGAAATTGGTATATAGATTAATAATAGTTAAGAGAGCAGATAATAAAACATCTGTTTGTGTGTCAGCATTGTCACAGTCAGTACACAAAACGTAAGAGTAGGGTGGATCGATCCATAAATTGGTGGTGTTGATACCAATGGTAGTATCAGTATATGATCAATAACTGAGTGATTACGTCAATATTTTTATTTTCTCAAAATCATTGTTTTTCTTAATGTTTGTAAACCAGAGGAAACATTTTTGAGGGCAACAAACAGGATTTAAACATGTAGTAGATAGTGGTTTTTGTTTATGTTTATGTTTAGTTATTGTGTACTATTGACTTTGTTTTGATTAAACACTTGTATGTTATTAAAAGTGAATAATGAACAAGTTTAATATTGTGTTGATATTTTCAAACTGTCAATAACTAATTTTTGCTTGCATAAGAATTTGCTGATCGACAGCTCTTATCTCAAAACTCTTACCTTGGGCGACACTCTTAAGTTGAGGTAACACTGTATACATACAGTTGTGAAGAGGTACAAATGTCGGATATAAACCCTCATAAGAACACACAAGATGCTGACACACTAATGAATCACACCATGACCATGAACGTACTGCAGACTGAAGCCTATTAATGAATGAAGCAGCATGTCTACTCTTTCCTGTTTACACTTCTTTTCTGCTCCTCACTTTCATAAAACGCCTTAAAAAACTGAGAATGCAATCACACTGATATAATGGCTACAGGATGTACAAACATGTATTCGATGTACTTACTGAAGTCCATGGCAGGTAGAGAGGGCCGCAAAGGAGTGAGGTACATCTCTGACTTTCCCCTGGTAGTAGCAATGCTCTCCTCCCTGTTGAAACACATATTAGGGTCACACACACAAAGCGCACACACTTGGAATGTAGTAAGATATAGCACATGTAGCTATTGTATGTCATCACTCAGCTGCACAACTTCTTTATTATCAATCTCTGCAAGCGTAAACAAGTTTATTTCCCAAATATGTGCACGTGGTCTAAAGTGCTCGTATACTGAATCTGCCTTGCTGCCTAACAGTCATTAGGCAGGAAGTTGGGCTCCCTGAGGAAACTCGGCTTTTATGGGAAAGATCGATTGCCGCACTGATGTAACGCATAGCGACACACCGCTTATTTTATGACTTTGCACACAGACGCCTACACACTTCCAAACAGGAGACATAACTGCAACACACTGGATTCTTTTATGCAGGTGTCCAAACTGCAGTACTATACCCCGCCCTATTCCAGCTTTGAGCATGGAACCACACCCCACATAACACACATACATTAGCTTCGTTTGTTGTTAGCTAATGATAGTAATCTGATGGCGCCCCCCGTGGCTGACGTCTTTGCGTCGTCCTCCCAACAACATTTACGTTTTTTTATTTATTATAGTACTAATTTGCATCCGAAATGCTAAGTTTTTGCACGCAACAGTGAAATATAACAGAGATGCACTTCTGGACATCGGAAAAGCTCACCATGAGCTCACTTATAGTCTGACGGACTTAAACTTTCTGCTACGACGAGACCCTGCTAACCACAAAACAACAACAACAAAGCGGCGGGGCAAGAGAGCGGGGCTACATGCTAGGCTAAAGGCTAGAGCTACACGACCACCACTACCTAGCCTGCTGCTAGCTAACGTGCGCTCGCTCGACAACAAGCTGGATGAGCTGAGAACCAGGATTACATCCCAGCGTGAACTGAGAGAATGCTGTGCTCTTATTTTCACAGAAACCTGGCTTTCGGACGCACTCAGTCTACCGTGGAGACCGGACAAAGGCTTCAAGAAAGGCGAGAGGCGGCGGCATCTGTGTTTACGTGAATAACCGCTGGTGCTTGGACGTACAGGTGGTTGAAAGACACTGCTCGGACAACATTGAGTTTTTGATGGTGAAATGCAGACCCTTTTACCTGCCAAGGGAGCTTAGTGCAGTATTTATACTGTCTGTTTACATCCCGCCACGGGCGGACTCCATAACAGCGCTGAAGCTGCTGCATGACGTCATCAGTAAACAAGAGACCGCACATCCCGCGTTCACGGTAGCTGGGGATTTTAATCACCGCAACCTAAACAGCGTCCTCCCAAAATACCATCAATATGTGAACTTTCCTACGAGGGAAAAAAACAATATGGACCAAGTATATTGCAACGTGAGGGGAGCAAGGCTGTACCAAGACCACACTTTGGACTATCTGATCACATCTCAGCTTTTCTATATCCAGCGTACAGACAGCGCCTCAAGCAAGCCCCCCCAGTGAGTAAAACTGTTAAAGTGTGGAATGAAGACACTGAACTAGTGCTTCAGGACTGCTTTGGGAGTACAGACTGGGACATTTTCAAAATTGCTGCTCAGAGGGATGACGGTACTGTGGACATAGAGGAATATGCTTCCAGTGTAACTGGCTACATCAGCACATGTGTGGAAAACATTGTTCCCACAAAACAATACAAGATATACCCAAACCAAAAACCCTGGATTAACTGTGATGTTCGGTCCAAGCAACATGCCCGCTCCACTGCATTTGTCTCAGGCAACGCTGAGGACTACAAGAAGGCCAGATATGACCTACGTAAATCCATCAGCGAGGCCAAGGGACAATACAGACTAAAGCTGGAGGGATTCTACTCCACCGCAGATTCCTGGCGCATGTGGCAAGGCCTGCAACACATCACAGACTACAAGCAGGGGAGCAGGGGGGTCACAAACAGCCAACGCTCACTGCCAGATGAGCTGAATGAGTTCTACGCCCGCTTCGAGGTCCTTAACACCAACCAACAGAGAGGGGTTCTGACCACGGAGCGCACGCAGGACCCACCACTCACTGTGACAACAGCAGAGGTACGTACAGTTCTGAGGAGAACAAACCCACGGAAGGCAGCCGGCCCAGACAACATCCCTGGCCAGGCCCTCAGGGTGTGTTCATCAGAGCTGGCTGACGTACTTGCTGACATATACAACTTGTCACTAGCACAAGCTGTTGTGCCCACCTGCTTCAAGACCACCTGCATCGTGCCCCTGCCAAAGAAAAACACTGTGACCTGTCTGAATGACTATCGCCCTGTTGCACTCACCCCAATAGTGATGAAGTGCTTCGAGAGGATAGTCATGTCACACATCAAAAAGACCATCCCAGACACACTGGACCCTCTACAGTTTGCCTACCGGCAGAACCGGTCTACTGAGGATGCAGTCATCTACACCACCCTCACCCACTAAGAGGGCAAGGACACCTATGCCTGGCTATTATTCATTGACTACAGCTCTGCTTTTAACACGGTCATCCCACAAAAACTCACTGCTAAACTCCTCACTGTTGGTCTGACACCAACTCTCTGTGACTGAGTCCTGAACTTTCTCACAAACCGGCCCCAGTCAGTCAGAATCGGCAACCAGACATCAGGCACAAAGGTTCTAAGCACAGGGACCCCCAAGGCTACGTGCTGAGCCCCCAATTGTACACCCTCTTCACACACGACTGTGTGGCCTCCCAGAACAACACCAGTATCATCACGTTTGCAGATGATACTACGGTCGTCGGACTGATCACCGGGGGAGCTGAGGCAGCATACAGAAGGGAGGTAGCGGAACTGGTGGCCTGGTGTCAGGATAATAATCTCTCCTTGAACACAGACAAGACCAAGGAGATGATTGACCCACGGAGAAGGAGTACACACTACACACCTCTGTACATAGGGGGGACAGAGGTGGACAGGGTGAAAACCTTTAAATTCCTCGTGATCCACATCAGCGAGGACCTCACCTGGGATCACAACACCCAACAAACAACAAAGAAAGCCCAGCAGCGACTGTACTTCCTAAGGAGGTTGAGAAAATTTGGCATTCCATCCAAAATTCTCAGCAACTTCTATAGAAGTACGGTTGAGAGTGTCCTTACCAGCTCAATCACAGTCTGGTATGGAAACTGCACTGCTAAGGACAGGAAGGCACTCCAGCGAGTGATTAAAACTGCTCAGTACATATCAGGAGCAGCCTTCCCCTCACTACAGGACATGTACTCTACCAGGGCCACCAGGAGAGCACACAACATCATAAAGGACAGTACACACCCCCAGCACAGTCTCTTCAGCCTCCTACCATCAGGCAGACGATACAGGAGCCTGAAATCCAGGACTACGTTTCTACCCACAGGCCATCAGGCTTGTGAATGCTAACTTGTGAATGCTAGCCCCCCCGTTTTACTTTTATCTTTTTGAACAAAGACAGCTCCCATGACCACCCTCAAACTGTGAACCATCACTGTAGACACTTTTCACCTTTGATCACTAAAGACACTTTAACTGCTGTTGTGACCAAATGTCACCTCCATATTTATACTGTTGACTGTCAATCAGAATGTGCAATAATGTTATGTTACTTACTGTGCCTTGTGTATACATTTTTATTTTTATTTTTATTTTAGCTAAATACCGTGTGACTTGTTGAAGGGTGGACTAGCAAAGTAAGATTTTCATTGTACGGCAAACTGTCTGTTTAACTGTGCATATGACAATAAACAATCTTGAATCTTGAATTTGGTTAGCTAACATTAACTAGCATGTACAGTGTATTCTACCATAACAACAACAGGACTGCAACTTGTTAGTTGTTTCTCTGGGACTGTTTTTGTGAGTGTACACGCGCTCCAGGTATGTACGCGTGTACGAAATAGCGGTGAGTGACAAACCATGAACGGCAGACCAATTTCCTCGAACCAATGAGCAATTTTTTTTAAATATAAGTATTTATTGTGAAAAATATAGTTTAAAAAAAATGCTCTTTTAAACCACTACTGGTAATATAAAATAGCCGGAGGTGTTATTGTTATATTTTTGGGTTTGAAAAATAGAAACTTCAACAAGTTGCAAACAGCCGCTTTACGGGAGGTGAAGAAGCTTCAGAAATATAAATCATATATTGTTCACAAATTTGTCTAAATCTGTGTTAGTAAGCATTTCTTCCCATCCCACCTTACAGGTGTGGCATACCAAGATGCTGATTAAACAGCATGATTATTGCACAGGTGTGCTTGAAGCTGCCTAGAATAAAAGGCCACTCTGAAATGTGCTGTTTTATCACACAGCACAAAGCCACAAATGTTGCAAGTTTTGAGGGAGCGTGCAGTTGGCATGCTGACTGCAGGAATGTCCACCAGCGCTGTTGCCCGTGAATTGAACGTTCATTTCTCTACCATACGCTGTCTCTAAAAGGCGTTTCAGAGAATTTGTCAGTACGGCAGATCACGTGTAACTAGGGCTGGGCGATATGGCCTTTTATTAATATCTCGATATTTTTAGGCCATGTCACGATACACGATATATATCTCGATATTTTGCCTTAGCCTTGAATTAACACTTGATGCATATAATCACACCAGTATGATGATTCTATGTGTCTACATTAAAACATTCTTGTTCATACTGCATTGATATATGCTAATTTTAAACTTTCATGCAGAGAGGGAAACCACAATTAAGTCAATTCACCAAAACTGTATTTATTAAACAGTTATTAAGCAGTGGCACAAACATTCATGAAAGTGCAAGATTGTCAGAGACATTTTAAAACAAGCTATAAGTACACTTTTGTGCATGATGTCACTAAGATGACTTATCAAAACAACACTAAATTAAAGTGCACTTTTTGTACAGAACACCACTACAATAGTTTAAAACAAATAAAGTGCACTTTTGTGCATGATGTCACACAAGATATTTCAATAACTGTCAAATAAAAATTAGCTGCATAATAGGAAATCAAATAGTGTATGTCCTTCGCTATGTGGTTGGTTACTGCAGACGTTATCTCTTTCTGTTGTTGACAATTTTTTTTCATACGGTGTTGATCTGGAAATGGTTGCCTGGGCACTTTGTGGGAGTGGCACCGGAACGGAGATGTTGACATGCGGAGTTTCAAGCACTCTTCATTCTCTAGCGGGTGACTTTTCAAATGATGCTACAAATAAGCAATGGTGCTACTTTTTGTAGCAACGCTTTTGCCACATACTTGTTCAACATCTTCCCGCTTGAAGCCAAACCACCGCCAGACGATGGACCCCCTGCTGTTTTTCTTGAGAATGAATTCTTCCTTCATTTGTTACCAGATTCGCACCTTCTTTCTCTCGTATTACCCCTCGCACCGCACCGCTAGCATCACAGCTAACGTTACCATGCCGCTACCTCTCTGCTCCGTGAGGGCGTATGACGTTGCACGCGCGACAGTATGTGACGTATGTAAGAAGGTGCGCTTGTTTTATGTCTCTGTGAGAAAGAGAGACAGGAAATACTGAGAATAGCCTGTAGTGTAATGCCCGCAGCTAAAAGCAACTGCGTGAGAACGTATACTCGAATATCACGATATAGCATACTTGCCAACCCACACGTTTATTTCACAAAATCTATTTTGGAGACAGGCGTTTAAAAGAAGCAGGCGGTTATTTGCACAAGGCTTTTATTTATTTTTGCACCAGCCTGCACCAGGCCATTATTGGGTTACAATGGTTACTACCCAGTATTTTTTTTTTCGTACAAAAAACTTTAAATGTAAAAGCTATTGTAAACATACAAACAAAAAAACAAGAGACCAACATGAGGTAGGCTATCAAAAGACAAGAGATCAAAAGGCCTCAACATGGCAGTAGTGCAACAATTGTCAAATAGAATACCAATACTAAAAATAAATACACTTTTTAAGTAAAGCAGCCTGCCGGGAAAAATAAAATTATGGTACCAAGTACTCAAGTATAAAACCCACCATCAAAACAGAACAATAATACTGTCACTTAAATAAAATAAAGGCTACAGTACTCCAAGTTTTAAATAAAGCAGCATACAGGAAAAATAAAATTATGGTACCAAGTACTCTATAAAACCATCAAAACAATAGTACTGCAGCAAACGCAACCCCAGTAGCATTTTAATCCATCCATCCATCCATCCATCTTCTTCCGCTTATCCGAGGTCGGGTCGCGGGGGCAGCAGCCTAAGCAGGGAAGCCCAGACTTCCCTCTCCCCAACCACTCTTGGTCCAGCTCCTCCCGGGGGATCCCGAGGCGTTCCCAGGCCAGTCGGGAGACATCGTCTTCCCAACGTGTCCTGGGTCTTCCCCGTGGCCTCCTACCGTTCGGACGTGCTCTAAACACCTTCCTAGAGAAGCGATCGGGTAGCATCCTGACCAGATGCCCGAACCACCTCATCTGGCTCCTCTTGATGTGGAGGAGCAGCGGCTTTACTTTGAGCTCCCCCCGGATGACAGAGCTTCTCACCCTATCTCTAAGGGAGAGCCCCGTCACCCGGCGGAGGAAACTCATTTTGGCCGCTTGTACCCGTGATCTTGTCCTTTCGGTCATAACCCAAAGCTCATGATCATAGGTGAAGATGGGAACGTAGATCGACTGGTAAATTGAGAGCTTTGCCTTCCGGCTCAGCTCCTTCTTCACCACAACGGATCGATACAGCGTCCGCATTACTGAAGACGCCGCACCGATCCGCCTGTCGATCTCACGATCCACAAGACTCCGAGGTACTTGAACTCCTCCCCAACCCCGAGATGGCACTCCACCCTTTTTTCCGGGCGAGAACCATGGACTCGGACTTAGAGGTGCTGATTCTCATCCCAGTCGCTTCACAATCAGCTGCAAACCGATCCAGTGAGAGCTGAAGATCCTGGCCAGATGAATCCACCAGGACCACATCATCTGCAAAAAGCAGAGACCTAATCCTGCAGCCACCAAACCGGATCCCCTCAACGCCTTGACTGCGCCTAGAAATTCTGTCCACAAAAGTTATGAACAGAATCGGTGACAAAGGGCAGCCTTGGCGGGGTCCAACCCTCACCGGAAACGTGTCTGACTTCCTGCCAGCAATGCGAACCAAGCTCTGACACTGATCATACAGGGAGTGGACCGCCACAATCAGACAGTCCGAAACCCCATACTCTCTGAGCACTCCCCACAGGACTTCCCGAGGGACACGGTCGAATGCCTTCTCCAAGTCCACAAAGCACATGTAGACTGGTTGGGCAAACTCCCATGCACCCTCAAGGACCCTGCCGAGAGTATTAGAGCTGGTCCACAGTTCCACGACCAGGACGAAAACCACACTGTTCCTCCTGAATCCGAGGTTCGACTATCCAGCGTAGCCTCCTCTCCAATACACCTGAATAGACCTTACCGGGAAGGCTGAGGTGTGTGATCCCACGATAGTTAGAACACACCCTCCGATTCCCCTTTTTAAAGAGAGGAATCACCACCCCGGTCTGCCAATCCAGAGGTACCCCGATGTCCACGCGATGCTGCAGAGTCTTGTCAACCAAGACAGCCCCACAGCATCCAGAGCCTTAAGGAACTCCGGGCGGATCTCATCCACCCCCGGAGCCTTGCCACCGAGGAGCTTTTTAACTACCTCAGCAACCTCAGCCCCAGAAATAGGAGAGCCCACCACAGATTCCCCAGGCACTGCTTCCTCATAGGAAGACGTGTTGGTGGGATTGAGGAGGTCTTCGAAGTATTCCCTCCACCAATCCACAACTTCCGCAGTCGAGGTCAGCAGAACACCACCCTCACCATACAGGGTGTTGGTAGTGCACTGCTTCCCCTTCCTGTAGCGGCGGATGGTGGTCCAGAATCGCTTCGAAGCCGTCCGGAAGTCGTTTTCCATGGCTTCCCCGAACTCCTCCCATGTCCGAGTTTTTGCCTCCGCGACCGCTGAAGCCGCACACCGCTTGGCCTGTCGGTACCTGTCCGCTGCCTAAAGAGTCCCATGAGCCAAAAGAACCCGATAGGACTCCTTCTTCAGCTTGACGGCATCCCTCACCGCCGGTGTCCACCAACGGGTTCTAGGATTACCGCCAAGACAGGCACCAACTACCTTGCGGCCACAGCTCCAATCAGCCGCCTTGACAATAGAGGTGCGGAAAATGGTCCACTCGGACTCAATGTCCAGCACTTCCCTCGTGACATGTTCAAAGTTCTTCCGGAGGTGGGAATTGAAACTCTCTCTGACAGGAGACTGCCAGACGTTCCCAGCAAACCCTCACAATGCGTTTGGGCCTGCCAGGTCTGTCTGGCATCCTCCCCCACCATCGCAGCCAACTCACCCCCAGGTGGTGATCGGTAGAAAGCTCCGCCCCTCTCTTCACCCGAGTGTCCAAAACATGAATGGCATTTTAATCTAAATTATGCAAATAATAGCCCATGGGTGGCTATTTGGACATAGGCGGTTATTAGGAAGAATAGGGTTAGACCCCGGGCGGCTATTAGGACATGGGCGGTTATTTGCCCAAGGGCGTTTATTTGGTAATATACGGTATTTGGAATTTGCTCTTATTGTAAAGTTGTTGCCATCCGTGACATCAGCGGATTATCCATATACAGTATAGTAGAGATGTACCGAGAGTGCCTTGCACGCGTCATTGTGTGATGGGACACAAGTAGGGGATTTTATTTTTTTATGTTTCATTGCCAGGCATGTCTTAGAGTGTTTTTATTGTTGTGGATTTTAATTGCATGTTTTTACATTTTGTGGAATTTAATTGTATTTTTAATTGCATGTTTCTACATTTTGTGGAATTTGATTGTATTTTTAATTGCATGTTTTTACTCCTCATGGTATTTTAAGACGTTGCCCCTTTTAGCTTGTTGCCCCTAACAACCAAAGTGCCCAATCGAACGGCACCTGAGATCAGATGCACCTGTGGAGCATTAGGACTGCACACGTTTAAAAGGGAAGGATCGACAGGCTTTGGGGGCGACCGGAGAGTATCAACAGGCTTTGCCAAGAGCGCCCAGGTGGACGCACGCAGGCTGGTAAGGAAGACCCCGAAGGCTACTGGAGTGAACCCCAAGAAGCCCACAACACGCAGGGGCAGAGGAAACTCTGCCTCCTAAGTAAGTGTTGTGCATTGTGGATCTGTGGGGGTGTTCAACTGCCTTGGGCTGTGGGCTTGCGGGCTCGTCCGTTGTGCGCTGGCTGTGTGGTCCTGTGGGCAGGAGCAATCGGGACCCAGAGATCTGCGGTGACTCCCGGGAGCAACCAAGAGGCGGAGCGAGACGGGACGAGTACGGCCACGTAGGTCCCACGAGAGACTTGTGAGGAGAGTGGGCGTACCCAATACTTCTACGCGGAACTACAGCAGAGGCGTGTAAGTGTGACGTCAGCCCGGAGAGCTTTTAATTGATTTTTCTCCCCGTGGCCTGCCTCCGTTCTAATTCTGTATGCAGGAGGATGCCGTGGAAGTGGGCGGAGCCAGGACGCTGACCCACTATGCCTGTCGAGGCTGTACCCTCACCGATACTATTGGTTACCAATTGGTAATTTTAGTATTATCAACTTGGTTACTTTGGATTGTAATAAATTGTGAACAAGCATAATTATCTTTCCTTATTTTGGGACGGCTGCTCTTAAAATTGTAATCCTTATCCTCTTGTTGTGGAGCAGATTGGGTAGTGCATGCACATGCCTCCTTAACTGTTGCCATTTCTAATACAAAGTAGCGTATAGTTCGAACTCGCTATGGAAGCGCTAAAAACTACAACAAAGTTGCCGTGTAGAAGACGTAGTCGAAGTGCAAAAGAATTACCATTACATGTTATTTATAGTGTTTTAAATGTAGAAAACAAATCATATTAAGACCCCTTAAAAGTGGGTAAAATATGCTCCTCCACCCTTTCACTGAGCACTGGCTCCCATCTGAGCTGCGTGTTGAGCCTCCATCCTACACTCTACGTAACTAGGTCCCCATTCATCCCTTGAACACCATCATCAAGTTTTCCCAATGTAATGGTGATTGATTTGAGGAGACAAAGAGGGGAACATGCTCCACTTGTAGTAAATGGAGCATGTGTGGAGATTGTGGCCTCCTTTGAGTTCCTGGGAACATACGGTACATCTCGGAGGACCTCACATGGACTGTCAACACCTCACAACTGGTCAAAAAGGCATAGAAGAGACTTTACTCCTTTGTGTGCTGCGGACGAACCAACTTTTGGAGAAACTGCTGGTATGTTTTTATCATGCCACCATAAAGCCAATGCTGATGTATTGCGTAACTGTGTGGCTTGCAGCTGCAGACAGGAAGGCCCTGCAGAGGGTGACCAGGACTGCAGAGAAGATTATCGTCCCCCCACTGGCCTCTCTAGAGGACCTTGCTCGCTGACGCTGACTGGGCAGAGCAAAGAAAATCCTGGCTGACAGCTCTCACCCTGGTCAGCACATGTTCAACCTGCTACCATCAGGGAATATTTTTTGGTCACACAAGGTGGGCCATTAGGATATTGAATCCATCCAAATAGCTTACAGTTTTTCACTGTTGCACTGCTGTTCCTACTGATATTTATGTAATTTAGCGGCGGTTAATGCTTCTACATAAAAGAAGGTTGGTGCACAGATGTGACAGTGTTGAAGCAGACATGAAGCCCACATCTGGGAGTTTTCTTATAAACTGTAAACTGTTTTACTTACCGCTGGAGTTCTCTTCGTGTAATATGGTTAGTGTTCATATCCCACCTCAGGCCTGCGTAACAGAAGCATTACAGCACCTGGCTGACCATATTGCAGACGTGGAGAAAAAATATCCTGATTCTGTGTTCATCATTCTGGAGGATTTTAACAGACAATTTATGAAATCTTAAAGTACAGACAGCATATTTAGAGCCGGGGACTTGACACACTGGACCACTGCTACACAGCTATAAAAGACTTTGATCGCTTTGTTCCCCGTGCAGTAGAGATGTGCGGATAGGCAATTATTTCATCTGCAACCGCATCACAAAAGTCGTCACCCATCCGCCATCCGCCATCCGCCATCCACCCGAACCAACATTTTATCAAAACCACACCCGCCCGCACCCACCCGTTGTTATATATCTAATATAGACGATGCAAGGCATTAGTGAGGCAAGGCTTTTGCCTGTTAAAGAAAGGGGACTGATCCAATTAAGCAGAGACATTCAATGCGTGCCACGCTGTCACGGCCCAGACGCACACCAGTGCGCAATCATCTGGGAGCAACGCTGAGCGCACCTCCAAGCGCGCTCGCGCGTGCGTCACTCAAGCTGCTGCAGGCAGCTGCGTTCCATCTTCAATCAACACACCCGGCCGGCACTGATGAGAGGGACGACTACTTAAACAACCGCCACCAGAGATCCTCCTCCTGCCTCCCGACCACGCTTCCGCCCCTGGACAAACCCTGCCTGCCTCGCCCTTGTCTTGACAGCACCGCTCCTCTCAACACGCACCTCCAACACTTACGGTAAAACCCTTCAGTTAAATTCCACACATAGTCTGACACCCATTTCCTGTTTGGTTACATACACATCTAATATATATATATATATATATGTATATATATATATATATATATATATATATATATATATATATATATATATATATATATATATATATATATATATATATATATATATATATATATATATATATATATATATATATAATATAATATAGTATAATATAATATAATATATAGTATAATATCATATAATATATTGGATAATATATTGTATGAATTATACATATATAAATATATATATATATATATATATATATATATTATTATTATTATTATATATATATTTATATAGAGATATATATAATTCCCTTTTGAATAAATACACCCCAGGCTAAACGCTCTCCCTGTCTCAGTGCCGTCTCCTTCTACTCTGTATCATCACACACAAATTAATATTTCTTGGCCACGCATTAGTGGCTTAGAGATATTAATGCGTGATAATATTATTTATCATTATTATAATATTATTGTCATTTCCATTAAGAAAGTGTTGACTATTGTTGCCAATGCCCTCAGATCAGGAGTGCGTTCCTCACACTTTGTGTGCGCAGTTGCAGAAAGCAGAACGAGGCTTTTAAGAAGTTAAAAAAATGTTTTAGAAAGACTAGGCCTATATTTTCGTTAGGTTAAAAAAATGTTCTGAATTTATTTCAATGAATATTAACTTGTTAACGTTATAATGCTCAAATAGGGACGAGGGCGGGGTGCACAGTGAAGCAGTGAACAATTTTGCGACAAAGATGAACCTTTATTGATTGATCTGCAGCCATGACAAAATATCAGACAATCTCCATTGTCAACGACAGGCAGGAAAATAAAGATAAATACATAGCCTAAGTTCTAGGCATAGGCTCATACGTTTTTAAGTTGAAATAAAAAAATAAATAAAAAATGTGCCTCATAAGCCTTAGGCTGTCAATCACGCGCACAAACTTAAATTATACAATAACATATGTATGTCATCTACTATTTAAACAAAAATAAATTAAATAAATAATAATAATAAATTACCTGCAACTTATTGGCCAAGGCAAATAGCATTTTTTTCCCCCCTGGTCTTTAGTATTCCCTTTTTTAGTTTGTCACGTACCACGTTTGCTGCCGGCGTTACCATCTTTTTTTTCTTCTTCTTCTGTTGTGGTGTGCTGCAGTGCAGTGCCTGCTGATAAATAATTGCCTGTTTCAAAGAGTGCTGCTCGTTTTTCGTATGTGGGTAACAACGTTTAACTATGTATATATATTTCCGAATTAGTTTAACCGCCACCCGCCTGAATCTATTTAAAATCTAATTTTTTTTTATTTCAACCGCCCGACCCGCGGATTATCCGCGGACTCCGCGGTTGTGTCCGCAAACCGCGCATCTCTACCGTGCAGCTTTAGCTCTGATCACTGTTTGATTCACCTCATCCGGATTTACAGGCAGAAGTTAAAAACTGCTGTATTAAGGACTGAGAAGAGATGATCAAAGGAGACAAAGCAGCAGCTACAGGCCACTTCCGTTGCACAGATTGAACTGTCTTTAAAGTTGCATCAGAAAATCCTATGGACTCACTGACACTGTGACATCCCACATGAGCTTCTGTGAGGACATGTGTCTGCAGACCAGGATCTTCTGCACATGGGACGGCGTGGCGCGGTTGGGAGAGTGGCCGTGCCAGCAACCTGAGGGTTCCTGGTTAGATCCCTAGCTTCTACCAACCTAGTCACGCCCGTTGTGTCCTTGAGCAAGACACTTCACCCTTGTTCCTGATGGGTCGTGGTTAGGGCCTTGCATGGCAGCTCCCCCCATCAGTGTGTGAATGTGTGTGTGAATGGGTGAAAGTGGAAATAGTGTCAACGCGCTTTGAGTATCTTGAAGGTAGAAAAGCGCTATACAAGTATAACCCATTTACCATTACATACAACAAGTCCTGGTTTACACCTCAGCTTAGGAAGATGAGTCAGGCAAAGGAGAATGCCTACAGGATAGGGGATTGGGTCCTGTTCAAGCAGGACAGGAACAAACTGACAAAGGAGATCAGGGTAACTAGAAAGAGCTACACTTAGAAGCTAAAACAAATATTTTTAGCTAACAACCCCTCAGCAGTTTGGAAAGGCCTGCGAGAAGTCAACAACTACAAAAAAAACCCTCACCCCCACCCTGTTGGTAACAATAGACTAACTGAGGACCTGAACAGGGCAGCGTGGCTTGGTTGGTAGAATGAACCGTGCCAACAAAACTAATGTTGTTTTCAAACATTAAGAAAGTTCCTCAAACTATCCTCTGAGAGTCCGCTCTTGAGGGAAATGTCATAGAGGTGGTTCACGCGTACAAATACCTTGGTTTTTTGCTGGATGACTCCCTGACCTTCAAGCCCCATATAGACATTCTTGTGAATAAAATTGAACTCAAATTGGTCGTTTTCTTCCTAAATACATTTTGTTTTTCTTTTAAGGCAAAAAAGTGCCTGGTCACCGCAACATTTTAATCTATTTTAGACTATGGAGACCAGTTGTACATGAATGCCTCTGCTCAATTTCTACATAGCTTCTCTGATGTTCATTACTAACTGTAGGGCCTTGACCCATCATTGTGAGCTGTATTACCAAGTGGGATGACCTTCTTTGTCCTCCAGGGGGCTCGGTCATTGGTAGACTTTTATTTATAAGGCCATGCTTGGTCTACTACCCTCTTACATTTGCAACTTAATCACACAGAGGAGTGTTGACTCTTATTTTTTGCGTTCAAATTATAATTTTTTGCTCACTGTTCCATTTGCTCACACAGAACTGAGAAAAATGTCTTTGGGTTACTCTGCTCCTTTTCCATGGAACATGTTGCAAAAAGACTGAAAATTAACTGAACTTATTTAATTGAACACTTTTAGGTCCATACAGAGCACTTAAGATGATGTTTTTAAAATGTTTTTCTTTATGTTTATGACATGTACTTTCATGTAAGTCAATCGTTTGCTGCCTTTTAGCAGTACTCCCTTGAAAAATAGCTGTTTTATGCTCAAAACTTGAGGGTTCCAGGTTCGATACCCGATTCCGCCATTCTAGTCACTGGCGTTGTGTCCTTGGTCAGGACACTTTACCCACCTGCCACCTACACTGGTTTAAATGTAGCTTATAGATGTAGACAATCTTTAAAGAGCTATATAAATATAATTCACTTCACTAGTGCAGGTTTTCACAACTACCACAAACATTACCCCAACATTCAGACACGGCCATACCTGCTCTCTCCTTCGCCCTTGACCCTTCCTTCACCTGCAATGACGATCTGTGAAAAGGATGTGCACCAGCTCTTCCAGGAATACAAAAAAGGAGCAGCTGGCCCCCATCTTCACGCAGATCTTCAACTCCTCACTGGAGCTGTGCAAAGTGCCCTCTTGCTTCAAAAGCTACGTCATCATTCCAGTCCCAAAGAAACCCGCCATTACAGGACTCAATGACCACAGACCCGTCATTATGACGGGTCTGTGGTCCTGAAGTCCTTGAAAGACTTGCAGGACACCACAGGCCCCCTGTTGGAGCCCCTGCATTTTGCCTATCAGGCAAACAGTTCGGTGGAGGATACAGTCAACATGGGACTAAACGACACCCTGCATCACCTTGACTCCCCGACGACCTACGCTAGGATCCTGTTCGTGGACTTCAGCTCTGCATTTAACACTATCATCCCGGATATCCTGCACCGCAAACTCAACCAGCTCACAGTGCCGGCCTCCACCAGTTAGTGGATCACCAACTTTCTGAATGACAGGAGGCAGCTGGTAAGACTGGAGAGCATCACATCTACCACCCGTACAATCAGCACTGGCGCCCTCCAAAAGTGTGGTCTCTCCTCACTGCTTTTCTCCCTCTACACAAATGACTGCACCTCAGGGGACCCTTCTGTGAGACTCTTGAAGTTCACAGATGACACCAGCGTCATTGGTCTCATCCAGGAAGCCAACAAGTCTGCCGACAGACGGAAGATGGAACAGCTGGCACACTAGTGCAGTCACAACCATCTGTAGCTGAACCTGCTCAAGACTGTGGAGATGACAGTAGACTTCAGGAGAATCCCCCTCCTCACCAATCTGAACAGCACAGTGTCTAATGTAGATACTTTCAGGTTCCTGGGACTCACAATCCCACAGGATCTGAATTGGACCTCCCACATAGAGACAATCAGGAAATAAGCACAGCAGAGGATGTACTTCCTGTGTCAGCTCAAAGAGTTTAACCTTCCCCAGGAACTGCTGATCTGTTATACACTTCCATCATTCAGTCTGTCCTGTGCACCTTTGTCAGTCTGGTTTGGATCTTAAACCAAGCTGGACAGATACCAGACTGCAACGGACAATTAGGACTGCAGAAAAGGTCATCGATGTGTAATACAAACAATGATGGGCAAACTACTTAGGAAATGTAGTAACTAAGCTACAAGTTACTCTCGATTAAATGTAGCTAAACTCCAGGGTAAACTATCCCCGGAGCTACTACAAGCCATACGGCAAAAGTAGCTTGCTCCATCAAAGCTACTACAAGCCATACGGCAAAAGTAGCTCACTACATCAAAGCTACATTTCACGGCATTTCTTTCTATGAGCCCACATGTAATATCAATGTTAATGTACCTGAGAGTGTACAAATGCACCCAATAAGGGTCCATTACTGTTAACTATCTGTAATTTAGCTGGGGGCACCCGACAACTACCTCGAGGGGTCCCTGCACCCCATTGTATAGTATATTTTGCTTTTTGTTTGGCCCACTCCTATATTGTTATTCGTTTTCTCTACCTTCAGTTAAAAAAAAAAAACAGCATCCATCTATATCTTGACAAAAAAACAAAAAACAATGACTTGTGTGTTGTTTGAGAACAGTTGGTATAGTGGTTATGTCCAGTAAAACTTTTCATTAACTCAACTCTCCTTAATGTGTGTTGCTCAATTTGTGTTCTGCGTCTTCAATGAAGAGAGCAGTTATGATTTTGGTTTAAATATTAAACAACTGAAAACTAATGTTTTGGGCATTGTTTTCTCTAAACGCGTACATTTGTCTAAATATGGCCAAAGACAGATTGTGGGTTTCCTGCACATCATCTTCATCACTAAAGGAAAAATCTAATCTGTGGGAGAGAATTTCTCTGCCATTTTAAGTATGTTTTTTTTTAATGGTCAGCTTGAAGTGTCCCTTTTTCTCTGACTCCCTTGTTGTTATGTGACAGTGTTATGTGCGTGACTGTTATGATTTTGCTCACTAGTTTTGATGACCTGCTTTATCTTGCCTCTGATTGGCCAGTTTGTTATGTTTTTCTCTAACCATAGCCAATTGGGACCCATCATGCAAGCACCAACCAATAATCGTTATGGATTTTCTGCCTATATATGGATTTTCTCAATAATCCAGGTCATTGAATTTTTTTAATATTTATTTTTGGCCATTTTCTTCAATCTTACATCAAAGCTTGTAGCTTTGATGTAAGATACCTAAAAGGAGCCAAGCTACAGGAAAAGCTAATCGTTAAAAAAGCAGAAGCGCTACCTCCAAGCTACTGGAAAATGTAGATAAACTTCGTAGCTTAGCTACATGTAGCTTGCTACTGCCCATCACTGAATACAAATAATTAGAACAAATCTAAATATTCCACAAGATTGCTTGTATACTCACCAATGTATACAAAATTATTGAATGCCTCGGAATATTCAACAAAGTCAAAGCCCATGGTAAGATTGCTCATATACTCGCACATGAAGTGTAGACCTATCATATAATGAATGCGATCTTGCTTCCTGACAGTTATTAATGATAACCATGACTTAGTGTCATAAAAATGAACAAGACCACACACAATAAGCTATAAAATTAAGATTAAGGTCCCCAGTAAACTCATTCACACTCTGACACTTGCACCCGCAATGTAGACCTGTCGCACCTCCCGCTAATTATAAATGGTAACTGCCTACAGGCAAATTAGAAGTAGATAGAAATACATAAAATACTCCACGAAGTCCAAACCCACGGTAAGATTACTTATATACTTCCACTTTTACATGGAGTGTAGACGTGTCATGTGATTAATGTAATCGTTCCTCCTGAGTTATTAATGATAACCATGACTTAGTTTCATAAATAGAAACAACACCACTCGAAATAAGCCAATAAATTAAAGTCCTCATTACACTCATTCACACTTTGGCACATGCTTGCGCAATGTAGACGTGTCATAAAAAAAATTTGATTACTCTACCTCACTGATTATTAATGATACTTGCACATTTTCAGACATGTACGCATAGTGCAGGCGGGTCATAAATGAATGAGATCGTTGCCCAGTTTTCAATGAAAACTAGCACCTTCTACAATCAGAAAAGTTGCAGTTATATGGCATTGATTAACACACACAAACTGTGCGGGCTGAAGCCTAAATAATGTAGAGCAGTGTGAATGGATGGTGTGCAGAATCTTACAGCGGTGACAACTGTCCTCCCTTCCGCTGACAAATGTTTCTCCACGTACTCTGAAGACAGCAGATCACTGGGAAAAGAAAAGACAAGAGAAGATCGAAATTAGCAAATGTTTGAAAATGTATGATTTTAATTTCAAGTGTGACTCAAATTTTATGAAAACATTTATTCTGTCTCGGCCGCAAGGAGTCTCAGTGCATCAGCCGGGCTAATTATGACCCAGCAAAGGGGGACGAGGCTATTTCCAGCATGCAAACAAAATTAAACAAATGTGTGTGTGCCTTGGAGACAAAATGTCTGTGCGAAAAGTGTCCATCACTGGACTGAAGGACGTGTAGAGGTTGGTGTCAAAACAGCAGCACTAGCAGAATACGAAATAAATTGAGAGGGGTGTGTGTGTGTGTGTGTGTGTGTGTGCGCGTGTGTGTGTGTGCGCGTGTGTGTGTGTGTGTGTGTGTGTGTGTGCGTGTGTGTGTGTGTGTGTGTGTGTGTGTGTGTGTGTGAGAGAGAGAGAGAAAGAGAAAGAGAAAGAGAAGGGGGGAGCGAGAGAGCAAACGTGTGTGTGTGTGTGTGTGTGTGTGTGTGTGTGTGTGTGTGTGTGTGTGTGTGTGTGGGTGTGTGTGTGGGTGTGTGTGAGAGAGAGAAAGAGAAAGAGAAGGGGGGAGCGAGAGCGCGAACGTTCGTGTGTGTGTTTGTGTGCTTTCTCAGCAGCAAAAATCCCAAAGGAGATACACACACCATCAGCCAAACCTGAGACAATGATCTATGGGGTATAATGTACACACTGTACTGCAAGATATTCCGGAGAAGTATTAATAACAACTAGCAAAGTTTATTATAAATGATTTAATAAAATAAACTGGAAATCACATGTAAAAAATATACAACATAAAGTAGTAAGAAACACGTCAATAATGAATAAAGCAAAACATGTTGTAGACCAAAAATCACTCCATATTCTTTACTGCTCACGAGTGTTGCCATATCTGAGTTATTGTGTAGAATTATGGGGAAACAACTACAAATGTGCGCTTCATTCACTAACGGTGTTACAAAAAAGATCAGTTAGAATAATACATAATGTTGGATATACAGAACATACAAACCCTTAATTTATTGAATCAAAAATATTGAAATTCAACCATTTGGTGCATTTGCAAACAGCAAAAATTATGTACAAAGCAAACTTCACCTGCTACCCAAGAATGTACAACAATTATTCTCAACAAAAGAGGAGAACTATAACCTTACAGGAATATCTAATTTAAAACATTTGTATGCTCATACAACACTTTAGCATATCAGTACGTGGAATTCAATTATGGAACGGATTAACCAAGGAAATCATACAAAGCATCAATACGATTCCGTTTAAGAGACTATTCCAACTAGTGTTCACAAAGTACAAAAAAGAACAATAATTATGATGAACATCTTGAACTCTTTTTTTTACCTTTTGAGATAAAGATTATTTATGTATTTATTATTTGTTTACTTACTATGGTACTGTACATTATTTATTTATTATTTATTTATTCACTGTTCTGTTACAGAGAACAAGGAAATGGGACAAAATTGCTATGGAATGAAAAGGGGTAGGATTAAATAAGCTCTGCTTCTTCCTACTCTTTTTCGGACGTGCTGTAATGAAACAACTGGAAATATGTGGTGTATTACATTGTATCGTATGCAGGTTCGAAATAAACTGAAACTGAACTGAACTAAACTGAACTGAACTTTATCTATACCATATTATTGTTGTAATGTATCTAACATTGTTACGGCTCAGACTCCTGCCAACGCCGTTCATCCATCTGTGCACTCCAGTGAGTGCACCTCGGGACACGCCCACGGCCGCGCTCAGCCAGGGACGCGCCGCGCGCGTCTCCGCCCAGCAGAAGCCGCCAGCTGCAATCATTTGCCGGCAATCGGCACACCTGCCTGTGATGATCAAGCGGTCTTCTTAAGCCTGGACAACCTTCGGTCGCTCGCCGGAGTATAGTCTTCTTACCCTTCGCTTCCCGTGTTCTTCCGTGATCCCCTGTTGTTTCCCTTACCTCCCGGACTGCCCTTTTGGATTCACGACATCCCGCTTGGAAACGGATCTTGCCTCTTCTCTCCTGCTCTGGATCATCTGCCTGCCCAACGGACTGTCTTCCTGTCTTGTTCCACCTCTCGCCCAACACAACACTTGGTAACACACACTACAGCTAATCACACACATGGCCACACACCACGTATACTTTTGGATCTAGTTCACACTCCATTTTCCTTAGTTTATATTTGTATTGTTTGATTATTATATATATATATATATATATATATATGGTTAATATATATAATAAATCATTGTACATACTGCCATCTAGTGTCTGTCGCCGTCACCTCCCCTTAGTCCAACCATTACAGTATACTCCGGCCAATTGATTAGGGACCTGACGGCACAGTTCCTTAGCCCCACCCCCAGTGACTTCAACCCCGCCCCCAGTAAAAAAAAGAAAAGAAGAAAAAAAAAAAAAAAAAGACATTTCTCGTTTTTTTGTTTTTTTTTCCTTTTTGCCCCTCTCAGGATGTCTTTTTCTTTTCAATCCACCCTGGACAATTTTTCTAGCCCACCTCAGCAAAATCTTGGACTGTTTAGCAGTGCTGTAGGGATGGAAGAATTTACCCGCCGCCTGGCCACCCACCTCCCACCCTTAGTGACTGTCCCTCAGTCAGCTGGAAGCGACTGGCATCCGCGTTCGGAGGGGGGGATAGTACTAGTCTCTTCCATTTTAGCACTGGTGGCTGTGCTGGTGTGGTGGCGCAGCTGCACCCAGACAGGCTACCCCCTGCCAGACAAATTCCACCTCTCTTCTGTTTTTCCCAGCCGCAGCCACCAGTCCCTCGGCTAGCCTCCGAGCTAGCACCAGACTCTCGGCTAGCGTCCGAGCTAGCACCAGTCCCTCGGCTAGCGTCCGAGCTAGCACCAGTCCCTCGGCTAGCGTCCGAGCTAGCACCAGTCCCTCGGCTAGCGTCCGAGCTAGCACCAGTCCCTCGGCTAGCGTCCGAGCTAGCACCAGTCCCTCGGCTAGCGTCCGAGCTAGCACCAGTCCCTCGGCTAGCGTCCGAGCTAGCACCAGTCCCTCGGCTAGCGTCCGAGCTAGCACCAGTCCCCTGGCTAGCGTCCGAGCTAGCACCAGAGCTAGCAGAAGTCCCCAGGCTAGCATCCGAGCTAGCAGAAGTCCCCAGGCTAGCGTCCGAGCTAGCAGAAGTCCCCAGGCTAGCGTCCGAGCTAGCAGAAGTCCCCAGGCTAGCGTCCGAGCTAGCAGAAGTCCCCAGGCTAGCGTCCGAGCTAGCAGAAGTCCCCAGGCTAGCGTCTGAGCTAGCGCCAGTCCCCAGGCTGGTCCCCGCGTCTCCACCAGCTCCCAGGCTGGCCCCCGCGTCTCCACCAGCTCCCAGGCTGGCCCCCGCGTCTCCACCAGCTCCCAGGCTGGCCCCCGCGTCTCCACCAGCTCCCCGGCTGGCCCTGACCTCTGCACCTCGGCCAGCAGCGCCGACCTCTGCACCTCGGCCAGCAGCGCCGACCTCTGCACCTCGGCCAGCAGCGCCGACCTCTGCACCTCGGCCTGCTCCGCCGACCTCTGCACCTCGGCCTGTTCCGCCGACCTCTGCACCTCGGCCTGCTCCGCCGACCTCTGCACCTCGGCCTGTTCCGCCGACCTCTGCACCTCGGCCTGCTCCTCAGCTGTCCTCCTCGTCTCCGGCTTTGACGTCTGCTGCTTCCACGCCTCCGACGTCATCCTCTTCGCCTCCGACGTCTCCTTCTCGTTTCCGGCGAGACGCACCATGGTGCCACTCGCGTCCGCCTTCTCGACGGCCAAGATGGTGGTCATTCCTTGGTCGCCCGTCTCACCATCTTCAGCGGCGTTCTACTCGCCGCCGCCACCAGACTCGTCCCCGGTGGATTCGGGGACACTTGGGCCGGCGACGCACCACCAGTTCGCCCCTCCACCCTCCCATGATGTTTGTTCCTGTGCTTTTTGTGGTTCGACCTGTAGGACATCTGGGAGCTGTCCATAAGGAGGGGGGTACTGTTACGGCTCAGACTCCTGCCAACGCCGTTCATCCATCTGTGCACTCCAGTGAGTGCACCTCGGGACACGCCCACGGCCGCGCTCAGCCAGGGACGCGCCGCGCGCGTCTCCGCCCAGCAGAAGCCGCCAGCTGCAATCATTTGCCGGCAATCGGCACACCTGCCTGTGATGATCAAGCGGTCTTCTTAAGCCTGGACAACCTTCGGTCGCTCGCCGGAGTATAGTCTTCTTACCCTTCGCTTCCCGTGTTCTTCCGTGATCCCCTGTTGTTTCCCTTACCTCCCGGACTGCCCTTTTGGATTCACGACATCCCGCTTGGAAACGGATCTTGCCTCTTCTCTCCTGCCCTGGATCATCTGCCTGCCCAACGGACTGTCTTCCTGTCTTGTTCCACCTCTCGCCCAACACAACACTTGGTAACACACACTACAGCTAATCACACACATGGCCACACACCACATATACTTTTGGATCTAGTTCACACTCCATTTTCCTTAGTTTATATTTGTATTGTTTGATTATTATATATATACATATATATATATATATATATATATATATATATATATATATATATATATATATATATATATATATATATATGGTTAATATATATAATAAATCATTGTACATACTGCCATCTAGTGTCTGTCGCCGTCACCTCCCCTTAGTCCAACCATTACAAACATGGTATTATTTTTTACAGTATACAATTAATGTATTGGCCCAAATGCAACATGGGTAGAGAAAAAGTCTAAAAAAAACTGCTGAGCTTTTCTTCCCATCCCCACAGACCAGTTGCCTGGAGGGAAGCCGCGACACAGAGAACTGCTTGTAAAAAAGCTATTGTTAGCAAGTTAGCAAACAACAGTAAGAAATTATTTTGTAATACTGCTGATCAATGAAGGATAGTCACCTAAAAGCTGTACAGCATATACGAAATATGAATATTATATGATAATAATCATATTAGTGATTTTAAACCTATGACTTTTGTGATTTTGTTTAACAAAATATATTTTCTCCAGAAACGCTTCTTGAAAAAGAGGGGTCGTTTATCTTGCACAGTGTTGTTTTTTTATCATGGGCATTTGATTAAACTTAAGAAAATACTAATATACCAAATAGACATGTAATTTAAATATGTATGTTTATTAGGATGGCATATACTCTCTCTCTTAATGTTCTGAAGTCCTGTTTTATTGCCAGTGTTTTTTTTAATTTTTATTTTCTTTAGTTTTTTTATTAAATCAACATAGAAAAAACACAAGATACACTTTCAACTAGTGCATCAACCCAAAAAAACTCCCTCCCCCATTCACACTCATCCACACCCACTCACACAAATAGGGGTTGTTTCTTTCCATTTCCATCCGTCCATTTTCTACCGCTTATTCCCTTTGGGGTCGCGGGGGAACTGGAGCCTATCTCAGCTACAATCGGGCGGAAGGACAAGTCGCCACCTCATCGCAGGGCCAACACAGACAGACAACATTCACACTCACATTCACACACTAGGGCCAATTTAGTGTTGCCAATCAACCTATCCCCAGGTGCATGTATTTGGAAGTGGGAGGAAGCCGGAGTACCCGGAGGGAACCCACGCAGTCACGGGGTGAACATGCAAACTCCACACAGATAGATCCCAAGACCGGGATTGAACCCAAGACTACTCAGGACCTTCGTATTGTGAGGCAGACGCACTAACCCCTCTTCCACCGTGCTGCCCGGGTTGTTTCTTTCTGCTACCAATATTCTGGTTCCCACAACATGGACAACACGTCTGCAAGGGACACAGTCCCTGAAGCACACATGATTGTATGTGCTGCTGGTCCACTAACATTTTCATTAATTACTATTTTTTATGGGCAGCACGGTGGAAGAGGGGTTAGTGCGTCTGCCTCACAATACGAAGGTGCTGAGTAGTCTGGGGTTCAATCCCAGGCTCGGGATCTTTCTGTGTGGAGTTTGCATGTTCTCCCCGTGACTGCGTGGGTTCCCTCCGGGTACTCCAGCTTCCTCCCACCTCCAAAGACATGCACCTGGGGATAGGTTGATTAGCAACACTAAATTGGCCCTAGTGTGTGAATGTAAGTGTGAATGTTGTCTGTCTATCCGTGTTGGCCCTGCGATGAGGTGGCGACTTGTCCAGGGTGTACCCTGCCTTCTGCCCGATTGTAGCTGAGATAGGCTCCAGCGCCCCCCGCGACCCCGAAGGGAATAAGCGGTAGAAAATGGATGGATGGATGTATCTCACATGGTATTATTTTTACAGTATACAATTAATGTATTGGCCCAAATGCAACATGGGTAGAGAAAAAGTCTAAAAAAAAACAGCTGAGCTTTTCTTCCCATCCCCACAGACCAGTTGCCTGGAGGGAAGCCACGACACAGAGAACTGCTTGTAAAAAAAGCTGTTAGCAAGTTAGCAAACAACAGTAAGCAATGATTTTGTAATACTGCTGATCAATGAAGCATAGTCACCTAAAAGCTGTACAGCATATACGACATATGAATATTATATGATAATAATCATATCAGTGATTTTAAAGCTATGACTTTTGTGATTTTGTTTAACAAAATATATTTTCTCCAGAAACGCTTCTTGAAAAGGAGGGGTCGTCTATCTTGCACAGTGTTGTTTTATTTTAATGGGCATTTGATTAAACTTAAGAAAATAATAATTTTGATACCAAATAGAAATATAATTTAAATATGTATATTTATTAGGATGGCATTTACTCTCTCTCTTAATGTTCTCAAGTCCTGTATTGCCAGTGTTTGTATTGTACGGAATGATGCTGCCCAAAGGAGTTTCATTTGGGTCTTTTTTTAGACTGCAAACTTGTTTGAGGCTGAATCAAGGGCACCTCCACTGGTTGCAGCCAAGTTGTTGCCCTCAATGTAGCTCCAAAAAGTTCAGGATAAAGCAGGGGACTTGCCAATAAATAACATGACAATAAAGTTATTAAAATCTATACAGTTTGTGAAGTCATGTATTTGCAGTAGTTGGTGATTTATTTACTTTTTAAACATGTTAAGTTAAGTGGCATTTAGCAGCACTATATCAAAAAGGAGTCAGGTGCCCTCTTCCGGTAAGCAAAACAGGAAGTAAGGATAGGGCTGGGCAAAATGGCTGAAAACTGTATCATGAGTGTTTTATATCGGTTGGTAGGGAACATTATTTATATTTTGTATGATATATGAAAAAAAGGAGCAAGAGAAAACTATAATAAATGTAAACATGTTTATTTCAAATGTAACCTTCCAATTATTATAATCCTCTCAACTATCAAGGCAGAAAGGTAAGGAAATGTCAACACAACCATGGAAAACACTCAAACAATAAATGTTAACAACATTCTAAAATCCCATTAAACACTTAACAACAACCTCCTAAAATGAAGGTGAAAAAAATAAGGAAAATATAAGAAATGCTTAATAAAGTGTAATAAAATAGTGCAAAGTGTGAAAATGTAACCACAGAGAAATCTGAGAAAAACTGTTTTCTGCAGGTTAAGTGCCAGGAAGTTTCTGCTGTTCTCTAAAAGGTGAGCGGCGCTAAGGTGGTGTGGTATTACTGGTCTGGATGGGAATGAGCGCTTTGCAAAATTTATAAAACACGATGGTTTGAAAAAAATAAAAAAAATCCCAAAATCGTTTGAAAAAAATCAAACAAACTGCAACACTGTTAAGGTGACTTTTCCTGTTTTATTTACAATTCATTTGCTCTCTGCAGCACAAATTTTTAGTTTCTCTTCTCAATCCATGCAAATAATCAACTACCAGACAACACGATGACGCAGCCAAACTTGATAGTTGCTACTGTTACCTGATTGGCTGTTAATGTGTCATTGTTACTGATCAGTGCTCACCCCCTGCGTTGCTCAGTTACTAGAAAACAAGTGCATTTTTTTAATGCATTCAACGCAACTTGGTTCCTTCCGATGAAGAAGAAAACAACATTTTTAAAACGTTTTATCAAACATATTTTTAATTGATATCGGTTACATGTCCCCAGCGACATACTATATTGACATAGTTTTTTCGCCGAGCCATCAATAAGGTGTATTATTATCATGTATTCTGCCTTGCGACAGAGTGCAGACTCAGACAGGAAATAGACTCTTCTCTAAGACTAATTGCCGCTTCAGTCTTGTAATAAAAGCCCAGCACACAGGACAGAGAGGCAGGGAAGATAAAATGGAAAAGATGGAGGAATGGCCATCAAGGGGCAAATAAAGTGCTAGTAAATGTTAAAGAGAGGAGTGGGGGATGTCAATGAAGGCCTCAGGCGTAACCAAATTTCCCATCATGCACCCGTCCGAGAAAAAACCCATCCTTAATGTGTACGGAATATAAGAGCAAGAAAAGTTCCAAAAAGAAGTAAAACAATGTCGAAGACATTCAGTGTGTGCGTGAATGGGAGTCTCTGAGGGTCAAAAGTGTGCTGTTAGCCTTTGTTCTGCTGGGATTTGTGTTTAAGATTCACAGCTTGTGATCTTTATCCAATGCTATGCTGACCCCAGGCAGGGCAGAATGGGATAGGCGGGGGGGGATTAGCATAACGAGGGCATCACAACACGGGCCTCTGATGGTGGAGGGATGATAACAGATTTAAGCTTTGTTACAGGATTTAAATAATTTGTTAGATAAACCAAAGACAAAAATTCACCCTCCACCCCCACAAACACCTCTCCTATAAACACGATTAACTATTTACAATACATGAGCATATGCAAGACATAAACCTGCAAAATTGCCAGGCCAGTAGTTGGCGATGTCACTTTGTAGAGAAACAGCCTTCGCAAAAATAACTAATGATCTACTGCTAACGATGGATTCTGATGCGTCATCTAAGTTGCTGCTTCTTGATCTTAGCGCTGCTTTCGATACCGTCGATCATAATATTTTATTAGAGCGTATCAAAACACGTATTGGTATGTCAGACTTAGCCTTGTCGTGGTTTAACTCTTATCTTACTGACAGGATGCAGTAGGTCTCCCATAATAATGTGACCTCGGACTATGTTAAGGTAACGTGCGGAGTTCTTCAGGGTTCGGTTCTTGCCCCTGCACTCTTTAGTATTTACATGCTGCCGCTAGGCGACCTCATACGCAAATACGGTGTTAGCTTTAATTGTTATGCTGATGACACCCAACTCTACATGCCCCTAAAGCTGACCAACACGCCGGATTGTAGTCAGCTGGAGGCGTGTCCTAATGAAATTAAACAATGGATGTCCGCTAACTTCTTGCAACTCAACGCCAAGAAAACGGAAATGCTGATTATCGGTCCTGCTAAACACCGACATTTATTTAACAATACCACCTTAACATTTGACAACCAAACAATTACACAAGGCGAATCAGTAAAGAATCTGGGTATTATCTTTGACCCAACTCTCTCGTTTGAGTCACACATTAAGAGTGTTACTAAAACGGCCTTCTTTCATCTCCGTGATATCGTTAAAATTCGTTCTATTTTATCCACTAGCGACGCTGAGATCATTATTCATGCGTTCGTTACGTCTCGTCTCGACTACTGTAACGTATTATTTTCGGGTCTCCCTATGTCTAGCATTAAAAGATTACAATTGGTACAAAATGCGGCTGCTAGACTTTTGACAAGAACAAGAAAGTTTGATCATATTACGCCTATACTGGCTCACCTGCACTGGCTTCCTGTGCACTTAAGATGTGACTTTAAGGTTTTACTACTTACGTATAAAATACTACACGGTCTAGCTCCGTCCTATCTTGTCGATTGTATTGTACCGTATGTCCCGGCAAGAAATCTGCGTTCAAAGAACTCCGGCTTATTAGTGATTCCCAGAGCCCAAAAAAAGTCTGCGGGCTATAGAGCGTTTTCTATTCGGGCTCCAGTACTATGGAATGCCCTCCCGGTAACAGTTAGAGATGCTACCTCAGTAGAAGCATTTAAGTCCCATCTTAAAACTCATTTGTATACTCTAGCCTTTAAATAGACCCCCCTTTTAGACCAGTTGATCTGCCGTTTCTTTTCTTTTCTCCTCTGCTCCCCTCTTCCTTGTGGGGGGGGCACAGGTCCGGTGGCCATGGATGAAGTGCTGGCTGTCCAGAGTCGGGACCCGGGGTGGACCGCTCGCCTGTGCATCAGCTGGGAACATCTCTGCGCTGCTGACCCGTCTCCGCTCGGGATGGTGTCCTGCTGGCCCCACTATGGACTGGACTCTTACTATTATGTTGGATCCACTATGGACTGGACTCTCACAATATTATGTCAGACCCACTCGACATCCATTGCATTCGGTCTCCCCTAGAGGGGGGGGGGTTACCCACATATGCGGTCCTCTCCAAGGTTTCTCATAGTCATTCACATCGACGTCCCACTGGGGTGAGTTTTTCCTTGCCCTTATGTGGGCTTTGTACCGAGGATGTCGTTGTGGCTTGTGCAGCCCTTTGAGACACTTGTGATTTAGGACTATATAAATAAACATTGACATTGAAACACTTTATGCATGGGTACTAACTGCTTGTACTCCTAAATCTTACCAAAAATCTTATTTTAAATACTTTTTCAAAAGTATACTGTTTGTGGCTTTTAAACACGAGATGCAGGAGCGCACATAAGTCTGGGCTACCAGATATAATTTTAGTAATCGAGTCACATATCAAAATAGTTTGTTTGGTTAATCGAGTAATCGGATTAAACACACTTTATAGCCTCAACTTGGGATGGGCGATATGGCCTAAAATCTATACCACATCCTCCTCAAATACCAATATATACACAATATATTATTTGGATGAGGTGGCATCTTGTCCAAGGTACACCCTGTCTTCCGCCCAAGTGCAGCTGGAATAGGTTCCAGCTCCCCCGTCACCCTGAGAGGGACAAGCGGTAGGATGGATGGATATATTATTTGGTATGTAAATGATAATAGAACTGACTGCTGAGGGACGTTACCCGCTAGCTAGCTAGTATGTTTTAAAGCACAGTTTGCAGAGCGGCGCTTGAGTGTTTATAGCTTTGCCTTTATCGTTCGATGTGAAGCCAAAATATGTCCATTATCCTCCTCTGTCGCCATAATGTTTTTGCTTGTATGTGACCTGTTTGTGTATTGACTCACATGGGCCTTGGCTTATATTACCAGAAACACTATGTATTACTGTGACATTGTAAAATAGAGCATGATCCCCAATGGAAAACAGTTTTCTAACATGATAACAATACCAAACACATCTCTAGGATGGCAACCTGAGGAAGATGAAAGTGATGGAGTGGACAAGTACGTCTCCTCCACGCCTGTACCCAACCTGTGGGACATTTTCAAGCAGAAGGAAGGAAAGTGGAGATGTGCAAATGTCCAACATCCACCTTTGAGGTCATCATGAAGGACTTGAAGAAGATTCCAGCAACAACCTTTGCAGCTCTGCTCAATTCCAAGAGGATTAAGGCAGTACAAAATAGCAGAGGTGGGACCAAGTCATTGTTTTGCAAGTCATAAGTAAGTCTCAAGTCTTTGCCCTCAAGTCCCGAGTCAAGTCCCGAGTCGAGTCCCGAGTCAAGACAGGCAAGTCCCGAGTCAAGTCCAAAGTCAAGACTGGAAAGTCTCAAGTCGAGTCCCAAGTCCTACATTTTGAGTTTCGAGTCCTTTCAGTTCCTTTTAACCACAGACTAATATATTTACACAGATTGTGTATGCTTTTAAAACGCTGTATTTATTTATTAAAACAAGTGCATTTGAAATTGCAGGAAAATAATAGTACTATTAACCAGTCATTTTAAACATTTAACTCATTCCTTTACAGAATATACACATTTGAAAAAACAAGTGCAACCGTACTTATTTGCACAAAAGTGTTAACATTGTATTTCCATGGCATATTGCATTGTAACTAGTTCCACAGCAGTTTCTTTCCTGTTCTTACCTTATCTCATTGATCTCATCTCATACTGTATGTGTGTTGATGTGTGCGTACACATGAAAAACATAACAAATACATGAACATAACAATGAACAGAGTAGTACTTTTTAGATGTCAGGGCCCTATGCAATATGTACACATATTCTTATTATAGTATACATTTTAACTGACCTTTATTTGACTATGTTTGTCTTTTTGTAGGTGACTAAAATATGCGGTGCTGCTGACCGCCGTCTAACGTTATGTTACTGTGTGTGATACATTGACTAACATAACGTTATGTATAGGTACCTCATGCAACCCTGCTTAAAAAAATCACTTGACAAAAAGTATAAATAAGGTAGCGAACTGCAGTGGACACAACAGATTGCCGTGTTTGCAATGACGTTATAACCATAGACATCTTATAAGTAGACGCAGCATTAGCTGCTGTGACGCGAGAAATTTGGCCGCCATCTTGAAGTGGTGATGAGAAGTCGGCGAGCAGCCTAAATTGACAGTGGACAGGTAGAAAACAAAGATACAGGGCTGGTGTTCAGCGTTTTCCTGCTCAAATGAGCGGACTGTTGAAAATAGGAATTAGGGAATTACTTGTCACAAGTAAGACTTAACATTAACGTACTATTGGTTGTATTTTGTGAAAAGAATATCACCACAGAGTTGAGAAGGAGCAAAGATCTTCAATATTTGTATGTGAAAATCACAAATAAATCTTCTGGGGGAAGGATGACCCCCCTACAGGGGTTTGGTTTACAAACTTTCAGCCCCACCTAAAACACATTTCAACAGCCGCCACTGATTATGATGCATTCTCATTTTAGGCAAAGTATAAGACAATACTTTCTTAACAGTATAATTGTAACCAGGAATAAGTCTTCAAGTAACAATATTCAACTACTAACATTGTTGGGTAAGACAGAATTCGGTTTTATTCTGAATCCAGTGAAACAGATTGGTGGTTTTAGCTGATATAAAGACTTTCAGGTGTTTATATATGTTTATGTTGAAGTATTTGACAGATGCTTTATCCAAAGCGACATACATAAAAACTACATATAAAACAATCACTGTAAACATTATAATTTAAGGGAAGAATGTAATACAAAATATCAATACAAAGTGTCAAGACAGAATAAACTCTCTGCTGCTGCAGCAACAGAGATACAGTCTATAGGTCCCTAAGATGTATAGATATCTAATGTATTCATACATTGTTTATGTAGGATATACGCATGTATGTATGCATTTTCTTCCGCTTATCCGAGGTTGGACTGTGCCTAGAAATTCTGTACCTAAATGTTACTACCATATTTTTCGGACTATAAGTCAACGTTTTTTTCATAATTTGGCCGTGGGTGCGACGTATACTCCGGAGCGACTTATGTGTGAATACACACATTACCGTAAAATATCAAATAATATTATTTTTCTCATTCGCGTGAGCGACGAAGAAAATGTCCACAATCGTCACACACACGTCAGCAATCGTCACTCACACGCCAACTAATAAGAATTCGGCGGGGCGGGTCATGGCAGAAGTGCATTGTGGGTAATGATATGCTAACTGCTATATGCTATACACTACTGCCGGAGCTATTAAAATGGATAACATCAACATTGGCGGTAACTTATAAAAACTGAGAAGGACTGAACTAAAATGGCACCGAAAAGGAAATGATATACTGCAGATTACAAGCTGGACGTAGTGAAATATGCTGCAGAGAACAGCAATGGAGCAGCAGAAAGAAAGGATGCTAGCGGGGCTCAAACCAGAGGCAACAGTTGCGACACAGAGGAAGAAGATTTCATTGGATTTAGCAATCGGGAGTGACAGATTGTTTGGTAAATGTATAGCATGTTCTATATGTTATAGTTATTTGAATGACTCTTACCATGATGTGTTTGGTAAACGTATAGCATGTTCTATATGTTATAGTTATTTGAATGACTCTTGCCATGATGTGTTGCGTTAACATACCAGGCACGTTCTCAGTTGGTTATTTGTGCGTCATATGACGTACACTTATTCAGCCTGTTGTTCACTATTCTTTATTTATTTTAAATTGCCTTTGAAATGTCTATTCTTGGTGTTGGTTTTTATCAAATACATTTCCCCCAAAAATGCGACTTATACTCCAGTGCGACGGATATATGTTTTTTTCCTTCTTTATTGTGCATTTTCGGCCGGTGCGACGTATACTCCGGAGCGACTTAAAGTCCGAAAAATACGGTAAACAGAATTGGTGACAAAGAGCAGCGCTGACGGAATCCAACCCTCACTGAAAACGGGTCCGGATTGAGCTCTGACATCGATAATACAGGGAGTGCTGTTAGGAATAGGTGAGTGGATCCCAAGGATGCAGAGACTAGCGTGCTGTCAAGAGTTCTATTCTTTATTCAAGAGGTAGCACAAATTAGCAAAAACAAAGCGATGGTGTAAAATGCAAAAAACACACCATGCAAAAAACTACTAAGAGATACGATATCCCAAAAACCAAAAGCGCTAGACGAGGCTCAGAAAAAATACTTAATGAAAGAAGTAAAACAGAAAATAACAAAGTACAAATAAAAACGCTAGACAAGGCTAGGAATAATAAGGCAAACCTGAAAAGATGGGCACAAGACGAACTAGGGAGTTCTCTGGCAAGATCACTGACGTGCGTCTGTTGAAAGCAGTAGACAAAGTTCCGGCGCTCACATGTTGTCAGCAGCCAGGTTAAATAGGTTGCCACTAATCTACCTCAGGTGTGTGCTGCTGCCTCGCGCCAGCTGCACTCCATACTGTGGATGAGAGAGAGAGTAAACAGGAGTGCAGACAAAAACAGAATTGAGCAAGGAAATTCAGATTACCACAAGTGCACCACCACAATCTGACAGTCTGATACCCCATACTCTCTGAGCACTCCCTACAGGACTTCCCGAGGGACACGGTCAAATGCCTTCTCCAAGTTCACAAAGCACATGTAGACTGGTTGGGCAAACTCCTATGCACCCTCAAGGACCCTGCCGAGAGTATAGAGCTGGTCCACAGTTCCACGACCATGATGAAAACAACACTGCTCCTCCTGAATCTGTGGTTTGATTATCTTACGTAGCCTCCTCTTAAGTACATCTGAATACACCTTACCGGGAAGGCTGAGTAGTGTGATTCCACAATAGTTGGAATACACCCTCCGGTTCCCCTTCTTAAAGAGAGGAACCACCACCCCCGGTCTGCCAATCCAGAGGCACTGCCTGAGGTGGCGGATGGTGGTCCAGAATCGCTTTGAAGCCATCCGGAAGTCGTTTTCCATGGCTTCCCCGAACTCCTCCCATGTCCGAGTTTTTGCCTCCGCCACTGCCAAAGCCACACACTGCTCGGCCTACCTGTCCGCTGCCTCCGGAGCCCCATGAGCCAAAAGGACCTGATAGGACTTTTTCTTCAGCTTGACGGCACCTTGTGGCCACAGCTCCTATCAACAGCCTCGACAATAGAGGTACGGAACATGGTCCACTCTGAATCAATGTCCAGCACCCCCCTCCTGACATGTTCAAAGTTCTTCTGGAGGTGGGAATTGAAACTCTCTCTGACAGGAAACTCTGCCAGACGTTCCCAGCAGACCCTGACAATGCGGTTGGGCCTGCCAAGTCTGTCTGGCATCCTCCCCCACCATCGGAGCTAACTCACCCCCAGCTGCTGATCAGTAGAAAGCTCCACTCCTTTCTTCACACAAATGTCCAAAACATGAGACTACGAATCCGATGACACAACTACATAATCGATCATCAAAATGCGGCTTACGGTGTCCTGGTGCCAAGTGCACATATGAACACCCTTATGTTTGGACATGGTGTTTGCTGTGGACAATCTGTGACAAGCACACAAGTCCAATAACAAAACACCACTCGAGTTCAGATCAGGCCCCATGGGGACACGTCCTCATTTTTTCTTCTTCAGAAAGGTCTTCGAGCTGCTCTTTGTCTGGTCCCTCACCTAGGACCCGTTTGTCTTGGGAGACCCCACCAGGGAACAAAGAAGCCCCGGACAACATAGCTCCTAGTATCATTGGGACACACAAACTCCTCTACCACGATACGGTGGCAGCTCAGAAAGGAAGTTCTCCCTTGTGTTGCCAGTTATTGAGACAATAAAGATTCTGCATTGACTCATTTCAGGGGATACAAAATCTATACTGCTACACAAGCAGTACACCAACTACTCTAAATTATATATTTTCCCGCTGAAAATAAACTAATTTTTCAACAGACCTCTGTGATGCTTAATTTAAAATAGAACACAATGAATTTACTGAACTTAGATACAGAATCAATGTTTTGATGACAAGATGATTACCACGACAACAAGAGAGTTCCGTTGTTCAATTAACGTTTAAAAAAGTGAGTTAGCACTACTACTGCAAATTTATCAGAACTATTTGTGTATTTTATGGAGGAATGTAGTTAATCCTAGAAGTGGCACCCAATGTTTTTTAAAAAAGTATTGATTTTGAATCGAGAATTGTTTTGAAAAGAGAATTGATTCTGAATCGAATCGTTACCCCAAGGATCGAATCAAATCGAATGACTTGTCGCACTTGTAGCTTCAACAGCGGGACAAAAACTATTTCTGAACTCACTTCATTGCTTCCTTTATTTTTTAAAGCTAACATGTCACTATGGCAAAAAGCCACATTTAGAGTATGAATACCAGAAGCTAATTGGAAAATGCAACCTAGCTAGCTTGACAGCCAAAGCTAAAATAATAAATAATAAGCCAGAAAAGTGGAACAGCAGTGAGATTGATAGGTACAGTAGATAAGGTTGTATTTTTTCCTGTGAGAATCCTGCTTGTGACTGAAGCATTAAGGAGTGGGATTATCCAAGACTAGCTGCAGTGTCCTCAAACAACCACCAGGTATCATCTGTGAGCAGATAATAATGTATCATCTCTTTCTCTTCCGACTTATCAGAACTTATCAGGTCGGTAGTGCAATCTTTACGTATTCTGCACTCACGCTTAAAGTGAAAGCGATGGATAAGGCAAAAATACAACCTTACCTACTGTAAGTGATCAGACACACTGGCATCGATTGGCTTTGCCTGTAACAAAGCTAAACTTGAGAAGCCTAGTCTAGTCTAGTGACATTTTCCGGACTATGTTTTATTCTTTTAGGGAATAAGTGTATTTTTTCCGCTCAATAAAGGGACGTGTACTTTTGACCCTTGGCTTCAGCCAAGGGTCAAACTGTGCACAACCAGGCACATAAAAAATTAAAGATTTTGGCAGTCGTCAAATTCCTTTGGTTGCGAGCCGAAAACTCTTAAGTGGTGAGTGTTTAGTCAACACTGATAAATTCTGAGAGTTGCCATGAAAACAGACGGTTTTGAGTCCACAGCCTTCAAACAAGAACTGTAAAGAAAGACAATACTATAGTTTATTACTGAGCTTGTAGTTTGCTGTGGTACAGAAATGATGCGTCAGACAGTCTCATCCCTCGAGTTCACGACCTCTTTATATCCGCCGCTATCCGTCTTGTATTTGCATTCCCTCTTGTCAGTCAGAGGATTTCCGACATCTCTAGACGATGTGAGCTGACGACAGCTCGTAAGTGGTGCACAAACCAGCCATTTACGTCATGTCCCTTGCTCGCATTCTCGCTTCTTGAATGTCAGCCAGCCCACTCATGCGCTCGGCCAACAGAGAGCGAAGGAAAATGTTACACTCTTGTGTTTTATCAGAGGGGCTCTGACGTCATCCTTCCTTATTAATTGGTTTCATTTTAGCTTTTGTAATCAGAATTCCAACTCCCACACATATTAACTAGGTTTGTGCATTTTTTAAAAGACAGATCTTTAACTGGTGGGTCATGACCTAAAAGTGGTTTGTTGACCTTTTAATCCTCTTTGCTCAAGCTAAAAAAATATTAAATTAATCTTGCACTTTTTTCTAAAGAGGCTTTTTTTTTTTTAAACATTGGTTTATTGAATTGTTGACATATACAGTCCAGAAATACAATTAAATACATGTCAAAGGTATTTTTCCCCCCAAACAAGTAACTCACGAAAATTAGGTATAAAAAAAGATAAAAATATTAAACTAGGAAAAAAAACATTAGTCAAATAAGTACAGGCAAATATTGACATGAAGCCACAGACAACTGCACTCCTGAATGTCCCAACACGGTGCAGCAACACACAAAAGCAGACAAAGGCCCATCTTTCACCTTTCAATTACTTTTCAATCCGGGTTAAAATTGAGATCAGTCCCTTTTACATATTTTAGGAAACCACTCCATACTTCTTGAAACTTCACAGAACAACCATTCAAATAAATAATACCTCTAATTCCACAGGTGTGACAGGGAGTCGCTGCAGCCTTCTAATTTAGCACAATGAGTCTTCGAGCCAACAAAGTAGTAAATGCTACTAAGTTCTTTTTAGATTTGCTAAGCGAACATGACAGAGGGGCTACCCCAAATAGGATTTGGTTCAATCTTTTCGCCAATTACCAAATACAAAATATTAAACATGTCAGTCCAACGATGAAAAAAGCCAAAACATATGTATTAAGTTAGCTGATAATACTGCTATTCCGTCATACACCTTAACCAGCCGGACCTTGGTATAATAAGTACAACGTATTAGCTTGCATTGAATAAGGCCGTGTCTAGCACTTATGAACTCTACTGTCCAGCTCTCACTCCTAAGTAGTAGGGGTGTATACCGAGTATCGGTATTTTTTTAGTACCGGTTCCTGATTGGGTCAGTCATCTTGGACCGTGAAGATTCAACACTAATGGTACTGCTATTGGTATTTTCTTTATCCAGCTGACCATCAAAATTATGACACGCTGTCACATTCAGTTCAGCTGCCGCTGCATACGCATTACAATTCAGCTTGTAATAATTACAAATAAGAAGCAACTCCACACAAAAGTTTGTAACACCACAATTAATCTTCAAAAGTCCCTCAAAGTCACACACGCTAATAACAGTTATACAGTTTCAAGTAAACACTACTTAATTCCCGGCCTCCGCTACCACACTTCAATAACCGTCCTCATAGCGATCCATTGATCCACAGGCTAATAATAATTCACTCAAATGAGTGAAAAATATAAGTAATACAATAATCCATAAAGTTGCTTTGACGCAAGATAAAATTCGCTGACATCACTCCATCGCGGCACGTTTGTGACGTGGCATTAATAGACACATTTCTAAAATGTGTTTCAGTTAGTTTTGTCTCTTGACTCTACACTGTAGGTCGGTAGCTGTCAACCGCCGGTCCGTCACTCAAATGCGTCCGTGGGCAACATAAACACAAAGCTATTTCTATTGTTACAAAATACACACCCACATAACATGCTAATTGATTGTATTGATTTATATATTTGATATGATATATCATTTAAAAAGTATGTGCTCTGTACATGAATGCATAAATAATATTTCCAGCTGAGTGTAATAGTGATTAATAGAAACAGTGATGAATATGTGTGCTCTTTACATGATGAAGACATAACATAACAACTGCATTAGCAAACATAGTTGACTTGTTTAAGACGTAAAAAGCAGCTGTTGATAAAATATTTCCTGCTGTGATATGCTACATCATTTTGTGGAAGTGCACAACCTCTTGTGCAAATAAAAAACGGTAATAAAAAAAGTATTTTTTTATATAACATATAGTACAGATACGAGTACTAATAAATACCGGTATCAATAATGAATATCGATAAGGGCAATGTATTGCTAAAATCTTAATGAGATTATATGACGACTGAATTTATGTGCACTGATGCTTCTAGAAAGTCAGACTTTGGTGGTGCGGTGGTCGTCTTATATTCAGCTGCTCATGTTTTTTTTGTTTTTTTATTCCCTACTACTAAGTCACCATTCCAAAGTAACTTAATTAAATTCAGAGACTCTGGCAGTAAATGAAACACTTGATTGTAAATATGTGTAATTCATCCTTTTAAAGTCAGAAGTGGTGTCAAAAAGCTTCTAAAACTGTGTCAGTTGGTGAGTTTGTAAACCTGGGAAAAGTACTACTGTGGATCTCTAGATCAGTGGTTCTCAAATGGGGGTACGCATACCCCTGGGGGTACTTGAAGGTATGCCAAGGGGTACATGAGATTTTTTTTAAATGTCTGTCAAAAAGAACTGTGAAAAGAAATGCAACAATGCAATATTCAGTGTCGACAGCTAGATTTTTTTGTGGACATGTTCCATAAATATTGATGTTAAAGGCCTACTGTAATGCAATTTTCTTATTTAAACGGGGATAGCAGGTCCATTCTATGTGTCATACTTGATCATTTCGCGATATTACCATATTTTTGCTGAAAGGATTTAGTAGAGAACATCGACGATAAAGTTAGCAACTTTTGGTCGCTGATAAAAAAGCCTTGCCTGTACCGGAAATAGCAGACGAGTAGCGTGACGTCACAGGTTGTGGAGCTCCTCACATCTGCACATTGTTCACAATCACGGCCACCAGCAGCGAGAGCGATTCGGACCGAGAAAGCGACAATTTCCCCATTAATTTGAGCGAGGATGAAAGATTCGTGGATGAGGAAAGTGAGAGTGAAGGACTAGAGGGCAGTGGGAGCGATTCAGATAGGGAAGATGCTGTGAGAGCCGGGTGGGACCTGATATTCAGCTGGGAATGACTAAAACAGTAAATAAACACAAGACATATATATACTCTATTAGCCACAACACAACCAGGCTTATATTTAATATGCCACAAATTAATCCCGCATAACAAACACCTCCCCCCTCCCGTCCATATAACCCGCCAATACAACTCAAGCACCTGCACAACACACTCAATCCCACAGCCCAAAGTACCGTTCATCTCCCCAAAGTTCATAAAGCACATATATTTCCCCAAAGTCCCCAAAGTTACGTACGTGACATGCACATAGCGGCACGCACGTACGGGCAAGCGATCAAATGTTTGGAAGCCGCAGCTGCATGCGTACTCACGGTACCGTGTCTGCGTATCCAACTCAAAGTCCTCCTGGTAAGAGTCTCTGTTGTCCCAGTTCCCCACAGACCAATGGTAAAGCTTGACTGTCATCTTCCGGGAATGTAAACAATGAAACACCGGCTGTGTTTGTGTTGCTGCAGCCGCCCGCAATACACCGCTTCCCACCTACAGCTTTCTTCTTTGCTGTCTCCATTGTTCATTGAACAAATTGCAAAAGATTCACCAACACAGATGTCCAGAATACTGTGGAATTTTGCGGTGAAAACAGACGACTTAATAGCTGGCCACCATGCTGTCCCAAAATGTCCGCTACAATCTGTGACGTCACGTTTTCAGCAGGATATTTCGCGCAAAATTTAAAATTGCACTTTAGTAAGCTAACCCGGTCGTATTGGCATGTGTTGCAATGTTAAGATTTATCATGAAGATGGCGGCGCCCTGATGGCAGCGGCTTGCAGACGCTCTTGGAAGTGTAGAGCGATTTGGCAAAAATACCCGTCAATTCTGTCTATTTCATGGCTGGCTCACAGCGTGGACACTTCGTGATCACATACGACCGACAGACGATTCTGGATGTGGATAGATCGGGCCGTTATATACTGAAAGATGCGTGTACTTTGGACCTCCTCGCTAGCATGGGAATACTTCGCTGGCTACATCCAGCGGCCTCTGAAGCAGCGGAGTTAAGTGCCAGCGGGGACCGTCAACGGAAGACACGTAAACGGTGTGAGCGGAAGCAGAAGTGGGGATGCCGAGCGGGGCTAACAACAAAGCGAAAGGCTAATCCTCAAAGAAGCACTAGTCAGATAAAATAGAACTAGCCAGCGCCAGGCTGGATAATCCCTGCACACATAGCAATTATTTTACAACAATACACAACTCACAGAATGTTTTTTCTGTGATGACTTTGTCAGAAGTAGACGTGCACTCTACTGAGGTGGCAAGTTATGATGCGTTCAGTTTATCACAACATCAAGCAAACAATCGGAAAATTCCCGTCATATCAATTCCTAGATATGGTCGAAATTATTTAAAGTGCACTACACATAATAAACGCAACATTATTAAAATTGCTACTACGGATAATTTCAACAAAAACTTCTCAAAACAGCCCACTACCTATAATATGGGCTTCTTAAACATAAGATCATTATCTTCCAAAACGTTATTACCGTAGTTAATGAGGTCATTAGAGACAATAATCTTGACGTCATTGGTCTCGCCGAGACCTGGCTCAAACCAGACGATTTCTTTGCGCTGGGTGAGGCGTCTCCTCCTGGCTATGCGGGAGCGCATATTGCCCGTCCCATTAAAAGGGGTGGGGGAGTCGCACTCATATACAACAAAAACTTTAACCTTACCCCTAACCTAAATAATAAATATAACTCGTTTGAGGTGCTTACTATGAGGTTTGTCACACCGCTGCCTCTCCACCTGGCTGTTATCTACCGCCCCCCAGGACCCTATTCGGCCTTCATCAGTGAATTTTCAGAGTTCGTTGCTGATTTAGTGACGCACGCCGACAATATAATCATAATGGGGGACTTTAATATCCATATGAATACCCCATCGGACCCTCAGTGCATGGCGCTCCAGACTATAATTGATAGCTGTGGTCTTACACAAATAATAAATGAACCTAGGCATCGCAACGGTAATACGATAGATCTAGTGCATGTCAGGGGTGTCACCACCTCCAAAGTTACGATACTCCCGTATACAAAAGTAATGTCCGATCACTACCTTATAAAATTTGAAGTTCTGACTCATTGTCAACAAACTAATAATAATAATTACTATAGCAGCCGCAACATTAATGCTGCCACATTGATGACTCTTGCTGGCCTACTGCCTTCGGTAATGGCACCATTCCCAAATTATGTCGGCTCTATTGATAACCTCACTAACAACTTTAACGACGCCCTGCGCGACACCATTGATAGTATAGCACCGCTAAAGCTTAAAAGAGCCCCTAAATGGCGTACCCCATGGTTTACAGAAGAAACTAGAGCCCATAAATTATCGTGTAGAAAGCTGGAACGCAAATGGCGTGCTACTAAACTTGAGGTTTTCCATCAAGCATGGAGTGATAGTTTAATAACTTATAAACACATGCTTACCTTAGCTAAAGCTAAATATTACTCAAATCTCATCCACCTCAACAAAAATTATCCTAAATTTTTGTTTAGTACAGTAGCATCGCTAACCCAACAAGGGACTCCTCCCAGTAGCTCCACCCACTCGGCAGATGATTTTATGAATTTCTTTAATAAGAAAATTGAACTCATTAGAAAGGAGATTAAAGACAATGCATCGCAGCTACAACTGGGTTCTATTAACACAGATATAACTGTATCTACGACGGATACCGCCCTCCAAAATAGTTTCTCTCTCTTTGATGAAATAACATTAGAGGAATTGTCAGGGGGACAAAACAAACAACTTGTACTTGTTTACTTGTTTACTTGACCCATTTCCTGGGAAACTTATCAAGGAGCTTTTTGTATTATTAGGTCCATCAGTGCTAAATATTATAAACGTATCACTTTCCTCTAGCACTGTTCCACTAGCATTCAAAAAAGCGGTTATTCATCCTCTGCTCAAAAGACCTAACCTCGATCCTGACCTCATGATAAACTACCGGCTGGTGTCCCACCTTCCGTTTATCTCGAAAATCCTCGAATAAATTGTCGCACAGCAGCTAAATGAACACTTAGTGTCTAACAATCTCTGTGAACCTTTTCAATCTGGTTTCATCACTCACTTTTGCGAGACAGCCTTTGCAAAAATGACTAATGATCTACTGCTAACGATGGATTCTGATGCGTCATCTATGTTGCTGCTTCTTGATCTTAGCGCTGCTTTCGATACTGTCGATCATAAAATTTTATTAGAGCGTATCAAAACACGTATTGGTATGTCAGACTTAGCCTTGTCGTGGTTTAACTCTTATCTTACTGACAGGATGCAGTGCGTCTCCCATAACAATGTGACCACGGACTATGTTAAGGTAACGTGCGGAGTCCCCCAGGGTTCGGTTTTTGGCCCTGCATTCTTTAGTATTTACATGCTGCCGCAAGGCGACATCATACGCAAATACGGTGTTAGCTTTCATTGTTATGCTGATGACACCCAACTCTACATGCCCCTAAAGCTGACCAACACGCCGGATTGTAGTCAGCTGGAGGCGTGTCTTAATAAAATTAAACAATGGATGTCTTCTAACTTCTTGCAACTCAACACTAAGAAAACGGAAATGCTGATTATCGGTCCTGCTAAACACCGACATTTATTTAATAATACCACCTTAACATTTGATAACCAAACAATTACACAAAGCGACTCGGCAAAGAATCTGGGTATTATCTTCGACCCAACTCTCTCGTTTGAGTCACACATTCAGAGTGTTACTAAAACGGCCTTCTTTCATCTCCGTAATATCGCTAAAATTCGTTCCATTTTTTCCATGCTGAGATCATTATTCATGCGTTTGTTACGTCTCGTCTCGATTACTGTAACGTATTATTTTCGGGTCTCCCTATGTCTAGCATTAAAAGATTACAGTTGGTACAAAATGCGGCTGCTCGACTTTTGACAAGAACAAGAAAGTTTGATCATATTACGCCTATACTGGCTCACCTGCACTGGCTTCCTGTGCACTTAAGATGCGACTTTAAGGTTTTACTACTTACGTATAAAATACTACACGGTCTAGCTCCATCCTATCTTGCCGATTGTATTGTGCCATATGTCCCGGCAAGAAATCTGCGTTCAAATAACTCCGGCTTATTAGTGATTCCCAGAGCCCAAAAAAAGTCTGCGGGCTATAGAGCGTTTTCTATTCGGGCTCCAGTACTATGGAATGCCCTCCCGGTAACAGTTAGAGATGCTACCTCAGTAGAAGCATTTAAGTCCCATCTCAAAACTCATTTGTATACTCTAGCCTTTGAATAGCCCCCTTTTTTTTAGACCAGTTGATCTGCCGTTTCTTTTCTTTTCTCCTCTGCTCCCCCCTATCCCTTGTGGAAGGGGAGACACACAGGTCCGGTGGCCATGGATGGAGTGCTGGCTGTCCGAGGTCGGGACCCGGGGTGGACCGCTCGCCTGTGTATTGGTTGGGAACATCTCTGCGCTGCTGACCCGTCTCCGCTCTGGATGGTTTCCTGCTGACCCCACTGTGGACTGGACTCTTACTGTTATGCTGGATCCACTATGAACTGTACTCTCACAATATTATGTTAGACCCACTCGACATCCATTGCATTCGGTCTCCCTAGAGGGGAGGGGTTACCCACATATGCGGTCCTCTCCAAGGTTTCTCATAGTCATTCACATCGACGTCCCACTGGGGTGAGTTTTTCCTTGCCCTTATGTGGGCTCTGTACCGAGGATGTCGTTGTGGCTTGTGCAGCCCTTTGAGACACTTGTGATTTAGGGCTATATAAATAAACATTGATTGATTGATTGATCATTGATATATAAACTATCCTACTGTGTGGTCGGTAGTAGTGGGTTTCAGTAGGCCTTTAAAGATTTCTTTTTTTGTGAAGAAATGTTTAGAATTAAGTTCATGAATCCAGATGGATCTCTATTACAATCCCCAAACAGGGCACTTTAAGTTGATGATTACTTTTATGTGTAGAATATTTATTTATAATTGAATCACTTGGTTTTTTTTTCAACAAGTTTTTAATTATTTTTATATTTTTTTTTCCAAATAGTTCAAGAAAGACCACAACAAATGAGCAATATTGTGCACTGTTATACAATTTAATAAATCAGAAACTGATGACATAGTGCTGTATTTTACTCCTTTATCTCTTTTTTTTCAACCAAAAATGCTTTGCTCTGATTAGGGGGTACTTGAATTAAAAAAAATGTTCACTGAAAAAAGGTTGAGAACCACTGCTCTAGATATCTAAAAAAAAAGTGTTGATTCGGGAGTGAAAATGTATTACAAAGTTGCTGGAAAAAGGCATTAATGTTGTCAATGTATAAATCTTTGATGTTGTCAGACACACTGGCATCGATTGGCTTTGCCTGTAACAAAGCTAAGCTTGAGAAGCCTAGTCTAGTCTTGTGACATTTTATATTTAAGACTTGGCCATCTTAAAAAGGCACTATCGACAGGAGAGGGAGGGAAAGCATGATTAGCAGTGATGGGTGCAAGGCTACAAATAGTCTGTAAACCAAAATAGCGCTTGAACTGAACCCAAATTCTGAATTAGGTTTTTATGATTGGATTTTTCATAAAACCGGAGGTAGAAGAGTGGATTGAAGGTCTAAGAGATATTAGTTTAGTTGAGTTAGCCTCCATAGCCAGCCATATTGGAGGGGGATCCAATGCTTCATATTGCAGCCAATATTTAAGAATTCTAATGCTTGTGGCCCAGTAGTACAACTTAAAGTTTGATAGTGCTAATGTTACCGAGGATTTGGGTCCCTGTAAATATTGTTTACATAACCTGTGAGTCTTTTTATTCCAAATGAGGCCTAAAATCTAATTTATGAAAGAAGGACTGAGGTAGAAAAAGTGGTATAACCTGGAACAAATAGGACAATCGCGGAAGTACATTCATTTTAACAGAGTTGATACAAACTGTAGATAAATTAAGTAAGGACTGTAATGTTTACGGCTGAAACCTTTATAGTGAAAGTCTGTTCCTTACTGCTGTAACAGGATGTATTGCGCTTCACTAACTGGAAGTGAGAAAATGACCAAGAGGTAAAATAATTAAAGAGCTCCAGGCCTAAACTGAGAAACAAGCGTTTTCTACGTCCAGTTATTATCCAGATTAATCTATAATACTTATTGTGTATAGCAAATCACAACATGGTGTCAGAGTGAAAGTAATAAGACGACGGACCCGCGAGAAAAAGTAAACTAGTTGAAAAAAAAAAAAAAGGCGAGAAGAAGTCAACAATGGAAGCGTTTGGCGTACCTACCCCGAAGATGGACTGGGATTCATCTAATCTACCAGATAAGTGGCGGAGATTCAAGCAACATGCACAACTCATGTTCACAGGGCCGCTCAAAGAGAGAGCAGAAGAGGAAAAATGCAGCTTTCTTCTGCTGTGGATCGGCGACAAAGGACGGGACACTGACTGAAGATGAAGCTAAGTTGCTAAAAACATACTACGACAGATTCTCAGAATACCTCACCCCGAAAGCAAATCCTATATTTGCAAGATATAAATTCCATGAGAAGACGCAAGGAAACTGTGAGTCCTTTGAGCACTTTGTGACAGATCTCAAGCTACTAGTTAAAGACTGTAACTACACAGACAGCGACGAGATGGTCAGGGACCGTATAAGTTTTGCTACCAACTCACCCAGAGTGCGCGAAAAATTACGCTCGAAAAAACGCTCGAAAAAACGATCGATATAGCCCGCTCCTATGAGCTATCACAAGTGCAGCTAAAGGCTATGGCTAACGGTAGCCACGAAGTACACGCAATCCACGGCAAACCTGGAAAGCCAATTTTCATAAAGGGAGCTAGCAGGCACCATGACAGCCCAAAATGCATGAAAATGCCTGCAGCAAATGTGGAGGACACCACAATAAATCAACAGAGTGCCCAGCAAAAGGTAAACAATGTTTAAAGTGTCAAAAATTAAATCACTATGCAAAAGTGTGCAAAACTACGTACCACACCCCAGGTAGAACAGTGCACAGAGAAATCCACACAGTTGGTGAAGATAATAAAGATGATAGCTCAAATCCCCCTACCCCCCTACCCACACTGGAGGATGTGACATCCAAGTTAGCAGAGGCAAAGTATTTCAGCATCCTAGACACAAGATCAGGGTATTGGGCAATAAGGTTAAGTGAGGAATATTCACTGCTCACTACATTTAACACCATGTTCGGAAGATACCGTTTCCTCAGGCTGCCCTTCGGCATCGTGTCCGCCCAGGACGAGTTCCAGAGGAGGGTGGCTGAGACATACGGAGGCCTGAGAGGAGTAGCTGTCATCGTTGACGACATCGTCGTGTTTGGAAAAACAAAGCAGGAACACGACAGCAAACTCCGGGCCATGCTCGACCGCACCAGAGAAAGAGGCATACGCCTGAATCCAGATAAATGCCGCATTTGTGTTTCTGAGGTGAGCTACTTTGGCCATAAGCTCACAGCCAACGGTTTGAAACCAGATCCACTTAAGGTGAGAGCCATCAGAGACATGCCACCGCCAACAAGTGAGGCAGAGCTCGAAACCGTGCTAGGCATGGTCAACTACCTAGCAAGATTTGATTTGATTTGATTTGCACCCAACCTAGCTGAGGTGGGTGCACCACTCAGACTACTGCTAAGACAGGACACAGAGTTCATATGGGGCACTATGCATGATAATGCGTTTCAGAAGATGAAAGAGATCATCACAGCGGAGCCAGGGCCAGTGTTGGCTTACTTTGATCCTGAAAAAGAAGTGACACTGCAAGTGGATGCATCAAAAAACGGCCTGGGTGCAACCATCATGCAGGAAGGAAGACCTGTAGCATATGCATACAAGCTGCTCACCAGCACAGAACAAAATTACACCCAAATCGAGAAGGAGCTGTATGCAGTCCTGCATGGGTGTAAGAGGTTGCATGAGTACCTATATGGGCGAAACATAACTGTGGAATCAGACCACAAACCGCTAGAGACCATTCTCCGCAAACCCCTAGCCCTTGCTCCACCGTGTTTACAGCGCATGATGCTTGCTTTGCAAAAATACAGCATAAGTCTCACCCACAGACCAGGCTAAGAGATCCTTGTAGCCGACACACTGTCGAGAAAATCCATGGATGAAGAGGCTATGGAGACAAAAGTGCATACTGTCATTAGCACAGCCCCAATGAGTACTGACAGGCTGGATAACATCAAAATGGAGACAGCTCAGGGAGCAGCTCTCCAAGCTAAAGCAAGTCATCCAGTCAGGCTGGCCGGAGACACGAAAACCATGTCACCCACTCGTCAGTGATTACTGGAACCACCGTGACGAGATCACAGAAGCCGATAGGTGAGAAAATAATCATTCCACACAAGCTCAGCCACACATGCTAAAATGCATCCACACAGGACATTTAGGAGTTGAGAAGAGCAAACACAGGGCAAGAGACATAATGTTTTGGCCTGGCATGGGTCAACAGATTGAGGAAACAGTCCAAAGATGTGACATATGCCAAACACATTGTAGTGCCAACACCAAAGAACCCATGCTCTCACATGACATCCCAGAGTCCCCATGGGAGACTGTAGCAACAGATCTATTCACATGGAACTCTGAGAACGACATCATCATCTGTGACTACCTCAGCAGATACTTTGAAATTGAGCGCCTGCATAACATCACGACAGCCGCTGTCATTCACAAGATGAAGGCGGTGTTTTCGAGGCAAGGAATCGCCCGCCGAGTCGTCAGTGATAATGTGCCATGTTACAACTCAAGTGAATTCAAGCAGTTTGCAGAGTCATGGGGTTTCCAGCACATCACCTCGAGCCCACATTACCCGCAGAGCAACGGTTTAGCGGAAAAAACTGTTCAAACTGCAAAGCGAATCCTTACTAAGGACAAAGAGGACAAGAAAGACCCCTATCCCTGCTTTCTGGAGTATAGGAACACACCAGTTGACGGACTAAAATCCCCAGCCCAGATCCTGATGAGCCGCAGATTGCGCTCCATCCTGCCCACGACAACTCAACAACTCCGACCTCAGGTGACCCTCGAGGCTACTGTACGTGCAAGGAGAGAGAACTGCCAGCAGCACCAGAAACAACAGTACAACAGATCTACCAGACCGCTGTCAACGCTGCGCGCCGGAACACCCATCCGTTTCCAGAAAGGCGATGGCACGTGGAAACCAGCGACAGTCATCCGACCAGCTGAGACACCGCGGAGCTACCACATCGAGACCGGTGATGGACAGTCATTCAGACGCAACCGACGACACCTGCTAGACAACCACACACCCATCACACAGCAGCCAGAGGCCAGCGATGAGGACTCCAACACTACACGCGCAACATCATCACACCAGTTCTGTGTGTGAACCTGCTCACACCGAGCCTTGCCAACGAACAAGGTATGGATGTGTCATAAGGCCGAGGCAAGTCCTCGACTAATAATTGATTGTAAAGGGTGTAGGCTGATCGCTGCCCTAATAAAAAACAATAAAAAAAAAAGATTGGAAAGAGAAGAAGAAAATAACCTGATTTTTAACATTGCACTGTATCTCAAGACCTGTCGATCTACCGAAAGCAAATGTTCACTGCTGTTAATTTTGTTCCAGAAGAAACACACTTAAATACTGCAGCACTTTTGAGTATACCGATGCTATATGGTGTACCGATTATTATTGTTATTTGCACTGCTAAAGATTTACAGTATACTATGACTCAAATGTTGTGGCTCAGAATTGTGTTTAAGTGCCTCAGTTTTTCTGCATGCCATTGATTATCTCCATATGCACATCTTATTTTGTTAAAAGGAGATGTAATGTTTATTGGGGCGGTATAGCTCAGTTGGTAGAGCGGTCGTGCCAGCAACTTGAGGGTTGCAGGTTCGATCTCCGCTTCCGCCATCCTAGTCACTGCCGTTGTGTCCTTGGGCAAGACATTTTACCCATCTGCTCCCAGTGCCACCCACACTGGTTTAAATGTAACTTAGATATTGGGTTTCACAATGTAAAGCGCTTTGAGTCACTTGAGAAAAAGCGCTATATAAATATAATTCACTTCACTTCACTTCACTTTACGGCTGAAACCTTTATTGTGAAAGTCTGTTCCTTACTGCTGTAACAGGATGTATTGTGCTTCACTAACCGGAAGTGAGGAAATGATGGTGTTCGACCAAGAGGTAAAATAATTAAAGAGCTCCCGGGCTAAACTGAGAAACAAGAGTTTTCTACGTCCAGTTATTATCCAGATTAATCTATAATACTTATCATGTATAGCAAATCACAACAAGGACCAGTGATCTAAATTTCCCTGGATTCTGGGCAACAGCTTATAAAGCTCCGCAAGCGTATGTGTGATCTAGACGCCCAAGTATGTGAAACTTTGCCAAGCAATTTTAAAGGAGAAAATTGTGCAGAAGATATTTCTTAGCAGCAGAATTTTTAGAACATATTTCACTTTTACCCAAGTTCAATTTGTAAACAGACACATGTCCAAAAGCTTGGAAAGTACTTAACGCAGCCGGGACCGAGACGGAGACGTCCGAGACATACAGAAGAGAGAGACTTCCACCTGCACGTTGTGTCTAAATATGCCAGTGATAAGCGGGTTGGTACGAAGTGCTATTGACAGAGGCTCAATGGCAAAAGCAACAAGCAATGGGCTTAAGGGCAACTGTGCCATGAGTCTGTTGAGTCTGTTTAGCTGATTGGGAAGCTGATTGGACTTTTGTTTTGTTTGATTAGCCGTTTTAGTACGGTCTTATAGTTCGGTGCGGCTAATAAATGTAAAAATATGTATTTATTCTACAATTTGGTGGGTACGGCTTAAATACTGGTGCACTCTATAGCCCGGAAAATACGGTATACCAATAGGAGTTTTGGATGTGTTTAGTTATTGTACCACATTATTTTGTTGAAAAAAAAATATATTGTAGCATTTAATACCACTAATTTTTACATCGTCTGATTTACAACAATACTAACAAGTTCTAAATTTATTAAGATAAGATTTATAAAAATGGGTTACTGTGTTTAGTTAATTGCTATAAAATATATTCACTTCTATAATCTATTGTCAAAGTATCGGATGGGGACTCGAAATCGTAATGGATCTGAGACCAAAAAAATTGGATTGGGATCATAGGCAAAAAAATTGAATCTGGACATAAGTAAGTTTGTTAGTAGTCAACTGCCAGTAAGATGTTAAATGTGGCATGTCAGACAGGATAGGTACCTTTTTCTTGAAAAGTATTTGACGTCTTTTTGAGTTTGCATTGACTTACTTTATGTTCATTATTTATCAGCTGTTAAAGGGGAATGTGCATCTTCGGTGTCTGTGTCGTAATCATGCGAATCGCAAGCGTATTCATTGGATTTTCAATATAAATTTGCATTCAGTTAGCATATTTGTAAAAATGCCTTTCTTTTATGTTAGTGTCAGAGAGAAAGTATCATGACATGCTTTATTTATGTATGTAATGTTTTACAATGCTTTAAAGTAAAGGCTCTGAAATTATCTCAGTTGGAGTCTTTATTGAGAACATGTAATCTGTTTGCTGAGCTAGCAATCGAAATAAAAACAGAAACGTTTTTTCCCTGAAATGTTTATTGAACATGTTTTGTGCTGGCTTACTTTTGTTTATTGGCTCACCTCAAATTCAAACAGCATTGTATTTTCGTTTAGCCAGAGATATTGTATTTAATTTGAGTTTAAAATGTATTAAGGGGCAGCTGGGATAGGCCCAGCACCCCCCCGCGATCCCAACAGGGACAAGTGGTAGTAAATGGATGGATGGATGGATGTATTCATGGTGGGTGGCTGCTTGTTATTAAGGCAGTAATTCTCAATTATGTTTTGTCATGCTCCCCATTTGGGACATATTTTTTTCAGGGCCCACTAAATTGAAATATGATTGAGAACCTGATAATATGTATGTATTTATCCACACAAACCACTCAATGGGCCTGATTTACTAAATGTTTGCATGTTCTAAAATACGTGCAAATTTGATGGCACAAGCAAAGCCGACATGTGCAAAGTTAAGTTAAGTTAAGTGAGCAAAATAAGGCGTGCAACCCATTTTTGCCTGTCTTTATTAATATGTAAAATATATACTGATCATTAAAACACCCACAATACTGGGAGGAGAAGATGCAAATATATTTATACATGTGTCAACATATTTGCAGGGTCTGTCATGAGTAAAACATATCATCTGTGCAGCAACATCCTTTCATAATTTTAGAGCTGCATGCTAAACCTAAATGGCTAATTAAAACACATTCATTTGATGCGTTTTGGTGTTTGCTGGTGTGTTTTTTAATTCTGTTAATTTTATTAATCATATTGTTCACACATCTCCTAAATAAGAAAAACTTCTTGAAGTATTCAGTTATTTGCATCTTGAGCACAATAGGTGCAGCCTCTTTCCAATGAGCGCATCTTCAGCACTGAAAAAAAATGTATAAAAGTGGGTTCTGTTGTAGATGCACTTTGTGGTAGATGTCTCCTGCATGTTTAAAAACATAGGAAACGCCACAGGTAGGAGCATGATAAAATGAATGTTCAGTAAATGATCAAGTGTCTCCGTGGTTTGATTGATTGATTGAAACTTTTATTAGTAGATTGCACAGTACAGTACATATTCCGTACAATTGACCACTAAATGGTAACATCCGAATAAGTTTTTCTAGTTGTTTAAGTCATGGTACAAATATAGACTATCAGCATAATACAGTCATCACACAAGTTAATCATCAGAGTATATACATTGAATTATTTACATTATGGGGGTGGGATGAGGAGGGTTTAGTTGATATCAGCACTTCAGTCATCAAAAATTGCATCATCAGAGTAATGGACATTGAAACAGTGTAGGTCTGACTTGGTAGGATATGTACAGCGAGCAGAGTACATAGTGAGTTCAGAAAGCATAAGAACAAGTATATACATTTGATTATTTACATTTGGTTATTTACAATCCGGGGAGGTGGGATGTGGAGGGGGGAGGGTGCTAGTCAAGGGTTGAAGTTGCCTGGAGGTGCTCTTTTAGTGCGGTTTTGAAGGAGGATAGAGATGCCCTTTCTTTTACACCTGTTGGGAGTGCATTCCATATTGATGTGGTATTGAAGGAGAATGAGTTAAGACCTTTGTTAGATCGGAATCTGGGTTTAACGTGGTTAGTGGAGCTCCCCCTGGTGTTGTGGTTATGGCGGTCATTTACGTTATGGAAGTAGTTTGACATGTACTTCGGTATCAGGGAGGTGTAGCGGATTTTATAGACTAAGTTGTTTTACTCTGTCCTCCACCCTGAGTCAGCCCACTTTGCAGAAGTGGGTTGGAGTGAGGTCTGATCTGGGGTGGAGGTCTAAAAGTAACCTGACTAGCTTGTTCTAGGATGTTTGGAGTCTAGATTTGAGAGTTTTGGAGGTGCTAGGGTACCAGGAGGTGCAAGCGTAATCGAAAAAGGGTTGAACGAGAGTTCCCACTAGAATCTTCAAGGTGCTTTTGTTGACCAGTGAATTGAAGTGAAGTGAATTAAATTTATATAGCGCTTTTCTTTAGTGACTCAAAGCGCTTTTACATAGTGAAACCCAATATCTAAGTTACATTTAAACCAGTGAAGAGAGGAGATTCTGTAGATAAATCTCGTTAGTTGGTTGACCTTTTTGATTACCTTGGTTGACATTTGATCACAGGAAAGATTAGCCTCTAGAATGGAACCTAGGTAGGTGACCTCATCTTTCCTGGTGATAACAATGTCACCCACTTTAATAGTGAAGTCACTGACATTTTTTAGATTGATTTGGGACCCAAATAGGATGGATTCTGTTTTACCTAAGTGTATGGATAGTTTATTGTCAGCGAGTCATCCGCAAACAGGAACAATTCACAGTCGCATGCTGATGACATGTCATTTACGTATATTAGGAACAGTAAAGGCCCTAATATACTGCCTTGGGGGACTCCACAACTTACTGAGAGGGGGTGGGACACGGTGCCGTTCACCTCTACCACCTGTTTCCTCCCCTCCAAGTAAGATCAATCAATCAATCAATGTTTATTTATGTAGCCCTAAATCACAAGTCTCTCAAAGGGCTGCACAAGCCACAACAACATCCTTGGTGCAGAGCCCACATAAGGGCAAGATTGCATCCAGCTCGATGAGGTTTTATCAAATCCGATTGCTCTGAGCTTATCCAACAGTATAGCGTGGTTAACGGTGTCAAAGGCCTTCTGAAGGTCCAGCATGACCATGCCGCAGTATTTGCCCGCGTCCACCTCATGTTTGATGTGGTCGGTCAGATAGAGAAGGCATGTATCAGTAGAGTGGTTAGTTCTGAAGCCGGATTGGAATTTGTACATTCGTTTTTTAGTAGCAAAGTATATCGACCTGTTCATAAACTCTTTTTTCCATTACTTTCGAAATGGAACTGAGAATAGAAACACGTCGGTAGCTACCAGGTTCTAATTTGCTTCATTTTTTTAAAAGGGGGGTTACTCTTGCTATCTTGAAATCGTTGGGTACTTTACCTTGTTTAATTTAATGTGTGTGATGATAGGGGCAATGGTGGTGGCAGAGTCCCTGAGGAATCTGGAGGGAATATTGTCAAGGCCGGTGGCCTTGTTTAGGTGGAGCGCGCTCAATTTATTAAGCACCTCGTCAGCTGAGACCATTTCTAATTTGAAATTAGTATTGATTACTCCTAGCTTTCTGTAGAAGGCTTTAATTGTTCTACACCAAAACGACCAGAGTGGTGGGACAGCTTGTTAACCAGAGTTGAGGCTATGCTGGTGAAAAAGGTGTTGAGTCTGCTTGCTACCTCCATTTTGTCTGTAATGAGGGAGTCATCCTCCTTGATGTTGATGTTGGTGAGTCTGGTTTTAAGTTTCTGGCTGCATCCAGGAAGCTGGTTGTTGAGAATTTTCCAGAGCTCACGTGGCTTATTTGTGTTTTCCTCTATTTTGTCGTTAATGTAATTTTTTTAAAGAATTTAGTCAGGTTGTTTGCCTTATTTCTTAATTTATTGCATTGCTTTTTGAGTGTTAAAAGGAGTGATTTGGGGTTATTATTATTGGGTTGTTTATCTACTTCGGTTTTACACTTTTGGTATTCAAAGTAAGTTCAAGTTAAAGTACCAATGATTGTCATACACACATTAGGTGTGGTGAAATTTGTCCTCTGCATTTGACCCATCCCCTTGTTCACCTCCTGAGAGGTGAGGGGAGCAGTGGGCAGCAGCGGTGGCCGTGCCCAGGAATCATTTTTGGTGATTAAACCCCCAATTCCAACCCTTGATGCTGAGTGCCTAGCAGGGAGGCAATGGGTCTCATTTTTATAGTCTTTGGTCTGACTCGGCAGGGGTTTGAACTCACAACCTACCGATCTCAGGGCGGACACTCTAACCACTAGGCCACTGAGGCCAAGTATTTTCAGCTTTATGGCAGCTAATAGGTCTGGATTCATCCATGGTTCTGAGCGGGCTTTGATCCTGACTGTTCTCATGGGAGCCATATCATTTAGTATCGCTAGGAACGCTGTTTTGAAGCGATCCCAGGCATCTTCGACCAGGTTGCTCATGAGCACAGGGGACCAGTCCCACTCACCTAATTTAAGGTTGAAATTATCACTGGAATATGTTTTAAGGGATCTTGATTGAGCTGTTATGTGGCCATGGGCTTTGGGTTTAGTTATTTTGCAGGTGCAGAAGGTTAGATAGTGGTCGCTAAGACCACAGATCATGACCCCACTATTTTTTATGTTATGCCGGTCTGATGTGAGAATGAGATCTATGGTTGATTGGGTGGAATCACACACCCTTGTGAGAGGCCGTGCAAATTACAATTACATTGCTGTAAGATTTGAAGACAGGCGCATCTCTGCGTTGAATATCTGTGTTCAGATCTCCAGTTATAATTTTCTCCACGTTGTACACACCAGCTAAGCACTCCTCAAGAGCACCATAGAAATCACTCTGATTAGGGGGTCTGTATACAGTCCCTATCAGTACCGGCTTAGCGTTTGTGAATTTGATTTCTGCCCACACAGATTCAAGGTTATTGTGGTTAAGATCAGTGCGAGTTATGTATTTTATATCCTGGTGCATATACATACAAACACCACCACCATGTTTATTCCTGTCCTTTCTGATAACCGAGACGTTTTCTATCTCTATCTCTGAGTCAGAAACACTTTGATCTAATTTAGTTTCAGGGAAACACAAGATTTTTACCTTATTGTTGTGGAACATTTCTCTGATTTTGTCGAGTTTAGTTCCAGAGAGGCTGTTCACATTAAGTGGATGATGTGTAGCCCACTGGAACCAAAAAGAACATCAGAGTCCGCTGGGGAGAGGTACGGTCCAGAAGATGGAGGGATGTTGGTTGTTATTGCAGTTGTATTGCAGTCCAGTTCACTGTTTGTGTGGAGAAACTTGTGGGAGTGGGAGAGAGGCCCATTGTTCGTCGGTAGGGAGTTCATTTCCATGACACCAAAAAGGAGGACATTATGCGGCATATCAATAAATTACTATGGTGTACATAGGACTCTGGTATACTCTTATTTATAGTACAATTTTGAGTGGTTTAAAGATGATGTTTGTGTGGCTGAATAGGAAAAAATATTAAAGTCAAGTGTTTGTTTACAGTATTTGTATTTATTCAATACATTGTGGTGTTCAAAAAGTGACCACTGAGATGAATCTTTTCAAGTGCAGAGTGCCACAAAGCATAACATGTGTGGACTTAAATGTAGTTAACATATATAATTTAAAAAAAATGCCACAAAAATGTTTCCACATCAACATCAAGGCTGCTTGCTGCATATCTGGTTGCGTTATGCAGAATATGGGCCAAACAGTTTGCAGGGAGCACATCTTTTTGGCTCAGTTTCAGCTTCTGATACACTGTTATGTTTGCCACAATTGACACTGGCATTGTCTGCTGCATATGCAGACATGTTTTTCACCTCTAAGCCAGACATCTCAAGTTTTGCCAGCAGCTGGTTTGTTATGGCTTCTGACGTTTCGTTGCTGTCACTATAAAAATCCAACAGGACATGTTGGATGCCTTCATCAAAGTGAAAATACCTTACCACAATGGGAAAACACTTGTTTGTTCCTTTATTTGAGGCGTCGGTTGCTACGGAAAAGGGTAGGTTGTTTTCTTTTATGTAGTCGGTATGTTCCTGTACCGAATAGTGAGCGATGACGTTCTCGCACAATGCCTTGGCTTTTGTTCGGCCACAGGCCATCCCTTTAGCTGTGGGATAGTCACTGAAAATCTCCCGGTCCACTTTCATGCCGCAGTCTAAACTTCTGTAGGACTGGTGATGCTTTACAGCAGTGGTTCTCAACCTTTTTTCAGTGATGTACCCCCTGTGAACATTTTTTTAATTCAAGTGCCCCCTAATCAGAGCAAAGCATTTTTGGTTGAAAAAAAGAGATAAAGAAGTAAAATACAGCACTATGTCATCAGTTTCTGATTTATTAAATTGTATAACAGTGCAAAATATTGCTCATTTGTAGTGGTCTTTCTTAAACTATTTGGAAAAAAATATGTAAAATAACTAAAAACTTGTTGAAAAATAAACAAGTGATTCAATTATAAATAAAGATTTCTACACATAGAAGTAATCATCAACTTAAAGTGCCCTCTTTGGGGATTGTAATAGAGATCCATCTGGATTCAGGAACTTAATTCTAAACATTTCTTCACAAAAAAAGAAATCTTTAACATCAATATTTATGGAACATGTCTACAAAAAATCTAGCTGTCAACACTGAATATTGCATTGTTGCATTTCTTTTCACAGTTCTTTTTGACAGACATTTTAGTGAGGGTCAAACCATCATGGCATGGGGGAAACTCTGGGTTTATGGTAATGAATGGAATAGCCTACTTAATTTGATGTTCAGTTTATGAACTTACATTACATTACATACCCCCAGGGTACCATTTGAGAACCACTGCTTTACAGCATGGTACACCTTGCACAGCTCCGCAGCAGTTATCTTGTCATCCAGGGGCGACGAAACTTCATGAGAAAATGTCCTCATTGAAGAGGTACCTGCCGCATGTTTATTACTTTTATGTTTATCCGTAACCGCATGCCGTTCAATTGCAGCTTTCCCCTGACTACTTACGTCGACATCACATCGACAAAGTGTGCAGAAGCCATGGAATGAGTCTCGACTGCTTTTCGTTATAAATTCGTGCTCTTTTATCCATTCAGAATTAAACGAGGTCTTGCGTTTTGGCATGATGCTAACTTTCTGTCAATATTATGCCGCAGCATAATATTGTTTACATAATTGTTTACTTTTTTAACCAATGATAAGCAGATTTGTATCCGACACCGCTCTTAGCCAATCATTTGATACGTTACTGCGTTGGGGGCATTTTTTACGGTCTTTGATTGGCTATCGCGCTGCAGCCCAGCAAAGATGAAAAAACTCTGCTCTTCAAGCCTAGTGCCTCAAAAAGGAGGACAAATACGTGTCCGGCTTGAAGCTGCGCCGGACGCCGGACAGGGCATTAAAAATCCGGACTGTCCGGCCTAAATCCGGACACCTGGTCACCCTATTCGTCGGCCAGGTGATGGGGGAGGGGCGGAGTTGAAGAGGGGGCGGGAAGGGGGCGGGGGGGGGCAAGTAGGGGTGGTGGGGGGGGGTTTCACGGGTTTTGGTGAGGTTGACAACAATGACCAGGGATGTACAAAGAATCGCCTGAATCATGTGTAGGCCGCGGGGGGGGGGGGGGTCCAGGTGACACGGTGAAGACCCTCAAGGTTTCGGGTGAGGTTAGGAGGTCCTCCGCACTGCCGACTTTAATGGCGGCCGGGGTGTCGTCGAAAGCCATAACGCCGTCCGCCGCCGAGCCGCTGTCTTTACCGGTGTCTGAGCTGTCTTCCTCCGTCTCTGGGCCACCGACCGCACCGATGATCAGGGTGAAGTCCTCCGTCGTGCCGCCAACCGCTGGAACGCAGGTGAGCTCGGGTGGTGATGAGCTGGCGTAGGTGGAGAGCTAATGTTTTTAGCATAGCTCCGACGAGGTGCCGCAGCTAAGCTAGCTTCCTTGGCGTCTTTAGCAACAACATTGCCAGGCTTCGCCAGGCGAGACAGCATTAACCAGGTGGTTACTGGTCCGGGGTTTAGGTCGGTGTCTCCTGAGAGTAGAAGTAATAGTACAATTGTTGATCTTCGGTCTATCCTTCCAGTCAGGGGCTTGTTTCTTCTGTTCCGATCCGCTGTGAAGCACGAGTGGATCACATTACCTCCGAAACCCAGGTGCTTAGCAGATAAATTGCCGAGGAGGTAGAAATCACTGTGTACGTCCTTTTTCGCGTTCACGACTCTCATTTTTCAAAGGGTATTGTATCCGAAGTGGTTTAAAATACAAATCCGTGATCCACAGTAGAAAAAGGAGGAAGTGTGGGATCATCCGAGCAATTGTTTGTATTCCCGAGAGGGAGCGAAAGAAAATGTGACTGCTCATCTCGGCGTCCGAAACACATTGGTGATGCCACGTATAATACATGCAAAATCTTAATTTAAATAAGGGGGTCTGCAACACTTTTTGAATTGTACATGCAGTCTTAGTAGATCACACGCAACACGCCCAGTAATAGTACACACAATTTTATAGATTACACACGCTGTTTCATGTGTGATATTTGGATCTTAGTCATTCCGGCCCTATGAGTTGCGGGCACCAGCACCTACATGCCACTTAGCTGAAGACTTGTGTATTGCTTTCTCAGAAGAGAGAAGTATCCCACACTTCTCTTTTGTAAAGCAATTCTGGTGCAATCTAGCAGATATGGGCATCAACATCAACAATATGATTTGCCTGAGTGGCTAGACAGGACATGTTTAAACCCCCCCCCCAAAAAAAACATTTATTAATTACATTGCTCACACAAAAGGAAGCATATTTGAGTCCACCCATCATTACAAAATTGTCAGGCGTGTCCCTGACAGTTTGGTCAAGTTTTAGTTTTTCCTCTGTCATTTCCTGTCAACGCTCTTATTTTGGTTCTGTTTCCTGTTTCTCCCTGAGTGCTGTGTCCCCTCAGCTGTGGCTGATTGGCACCTGGCCACACCTGGTGTCAATCAGCCAGCTGCTATTTATACCTGCCCTACCCTCCAGTCACTGCTGGATTATTGATTGTCATTGTCATTTTCATTACAACCTGTCTTAATACTTGCCGATGTAGCTCTGTCTACTTTTGTTTCGCTCTGCTCATGTCCTAGTTCCTTCGTGTCACAGTAAGTGTTTTTGTTTCTTGTCCAAAGTTAGCCTCTGTGCTATTTTAGTTTATAACCAAGTTTGTTCTCCGCCTTGTGCGCGCCTTTTGTTATTACCCTTTGGTTTGTTGTTTTGCCTAGTGTTTAATTATATCATGTTTTCTTGCACAATGCCTTCCGCCTTCTCTGCATCTTGGGGTTCGGCACCTACAAACTCTGACATAATAATCCAGCCAAATTCGAATCTCGCAGAGATGTCCATGGCGGAGAGGCTTAACAAAGCATTAGAATTAATGGCTAAATTGAAGAGGAGTTCGGCCGCATTTCAAGCCCTCTCCCACCCATCCCTTTCATCTGTGGGCCTGTCTGGGGACGTCTGGGATCCGTCCCTTGAGGGGGGGGCTAGGAGTGGCTGTGCAGCTGGGGAGGCACAGCTACTCCTCACCCCAGTGGGTCTGCAACAGACGTCACCATGCACTTCCGTGGGCCAGCAGACGCCACCATGCACTCCGGTGGGTCTGCAACCTACGACGCCACCATGCACTCCGGTGGGCCGGCAGACGCCACCATGCACTCCGGTGGGCCGGTAGACGCCACCATGCACTCCGGTGGGCTGGCAGACGCCACCATGCACTCCGGTGGGCCGGCAGACGCCACCATGCACTCCGGTGGGTCTACAACCTACGGCACCACCATCCTGTCCGGTGGGCCAGCAGCAGAGGGCGCCACCATCCTCGTCTCCGGTGGGCCAGCAGCAGAGGGCGCCACCATCCTCGTCTCCGGTGGGCCAGCAGCAGAGGGCGCCACCATCCTCGTCTCCGGTGGGCCAGCAGCAGAGGGCGCCACCATCCTCGTGTCCGGTGGGCCAGCAGAGGGCGCCACCATCATCTCCGGTGGGTTCTCCCACGCCGGCGGACGAGCCGCCTCGCCAATTGCAACTCGCCGTCGCCACCTGACTCTTCCCCGCTGGTTGCGGGGACACTCGGCCTGGCGGCCCACCTCCTTGTCCTCCCTCCCGTGACTTTGGACTTTTTTTGGGGGGGGGTTCTAAAACGTCTGGTATCCGTTATGGGAAGGGGGGCTACTGTCAGGCTTGTCCCTGACAGTTTGGTCAAGTTTTAGTTTTTCCTCTGTCATTTCCTGTCAACGCTCTTATTTTGGTTCTGTTTCCTGTTTCTCCCTGAGTGCTGTGTCCCCTCAGCTGTGGCTGATTGGCACCTGGCCACACCTGGTGTCAATCAGCCAGCTGCTATTTATACCTGCCCTACCCTCCAGTCACTGCTGGATTATTGATTGTCATTGTCATTGTCATTTTCATTACAACCTGTCTTAATACTTGCCGATGTAGCTCTGTCTACTTTTGTTTCGCTCTGCTCATGTCCTAGTTCCTTCGTGTCACAGTAAGTGTTTTTGTTTCTTGTCCAAAGTTAGCCTCTGTGCTATTTTAGTTTATAACCAAGTTTGTTCTCCGCCTTGTGCGCGCCTTTTGTTATTACCCTTTGGTTTGTTGTTTTGCCTAGTGTTTAATTATATCATGTTTTCTTGCACAATGCCTTCCGCCTTCTCTGCATCTTGGGGTTCGGCACCTACAAACTCTGACAAAAATCATCCATACATTAGCTTTCTCTTTAGTATATGGATGGGCCATTTAATAATAATAATAATAACTGGGATTTATATAGCGCTTTTCTAAGTACCCAAAGTCGCTTTACATGTAGAACCCATCATTCGTTCACACCTGGTGGTGGTAAGCTACTTTCATAGCCACAGCTGCCCTGGGGTAGACTGACGGAAGCGTGGCTGCAATTTGCGCCAACGGCCCCTCCGACCACCACCTGTCATTCATCATTCAATTCACCGGTGTGAGTGGCACCGGGGGCAAAGGGTGAAGTGTCCTGCCCAAGGACACAACGGCAGCGATTTTTGGATGGTAAGAGGCGGGGAGCGAACCTGCAACCCTCAGGTTTCTGGCACGGTTGCTCTACCCACTACGCCATGCCGCCCTAACCACAAGACAAGACAACTGGACATGTGCTGCGTCAGGTGGCCATAATGAGGAGAGGGGAGTGCTTACGGAGGAGTACTTTGGAAGGTGGTTGAGCAGAATAAAAATGTAAAAAGGGGGGTGAATGCTGTAGCTGCTCTCACCTGAACACCCACCCTGCTTTACACTTCCTGCATGTCAGGTGGCCATAATGAGGAGAGGGGAGTGCTTACGGAGGAGTACGTTGGAAGGTGGTTGAGCAGAATAAAAATGTAAAAAGGGGGGTGAATGCTGTAGCTGCTCTCACCTGAACACCCACCCTGCTTTACACTTCCTGCATGTACGCCTAACCCTTACTCCCACCGAGGCCTCATGAAAGGTCCCCGGACCATAATTCATTCACTGTATCACTTATCAGCCTCACTGAGATGTCCCTCTTCCTACACAGGGGACACTTATAGATTAAACACAAACCACACACATTTGAGTTGAGAGTGTCTCTTGATGTCCACTATGTAGGTGGTCCTTCTAGCATGCTATGTACAGAGAGAAGCAAATTGAGTCAGTGGACTGTAGCATTGTATAGTACTTACGGTATGTGTACATTATGTAGTACTGAGAACATGCACATCTGTGTCTGCAACAGGGGTTCTCAGCCTTTTGTAACTTCAGGTCCAACTTTTCCACTACAAAGGGGCCCACTCAAATATTACACTGAATTAGTAATCTTACTCTTGATTTTAATCCATTTATCCATCCATTTTCTACCGCTTTTACCTTTTGGGGTCGCGGGGGGTCGCTGGAGCCTATCTCAGCTGCATTCGGGCGGTAGGCGGGGTACACCCTGGACAAGTCGCCACCTCATCGCAGTTGATTTTAATCATATTCAATAAATATATCAAACCTACTTACAGTGTACAACCATGTCTAATGATATGAAACCATGTGTTAATCACAAAGATTATTATTTATTTAACACATAACCCTTAGGCTAAGGCCAAGCTGATTAGAAACATACGTACTTACCAAACATATTGTATAAGAAAAGACTCAAAAATAACTGCCGAAAAATAAATATACAAACATACAATTATCCATCCATCCATCCATTTTCTACCGCTTGTCCCTTTCGGGTCGCGGGGGATCACTGGAGCCTATCTCAGCCAGAGGTGGGTAGAGTAGCCAGAAATTGTAAGTAAGTAAGAGTACTGTTACTTTAGAGATTTATTACTCAAGTAAAAGTAAGGAGTAGTCACCCAAATATTTACTTGAGTAAAAGTAAAAAGTATGTTGTGAAAAAACTACTCAAGTACTGAGTAACTGATGAGTAACATACACACTCATATCATATATACATATATATATATATATATATATATATATATATATATATATATATATATATATATATGTATATATATATATATATATATATATATATATATACATATACATTGATATATACAGTATATAATTTATATGTATTTATTTTACATGTTAAAGGTGTTTTAATGAATATACATGCATGTTTAACATATAGATTCCTTTCTTTCATGAAGACTAGAATATAAGTTTGTGTATTACCTGATTCTGATGACTTGCGTTGATTGTAATCAGACAGTCGTGATGATAATGTCCACGTTTTCAAATGGAGGAGAAGAAAAGTTCCTCCTTTCTGTCTAATACCACATGAAAGTGGTGGGTTTTTGGCATCCTATTTGTCCAGCTTCCATATTTGTTTTTATACACTTTACAAGAAATATATTGGCGGCAAACTCCGTAGCTTGCTAGCTTGTTTGCGCTGGCTTTCGGAGACTCTTGTTTTGAAAGCGCAGGCGCGATGGAGCGGCACTTTTATTGTGAAGACAGGAACGTCCTCATGTGCGGTCAGTCTTGAGGCTTTTGACGGGATGTACGGTTGAAATAAAAAAAGTATATTTTTTCCTTCACACTTTTGATTGATTGATTGGAACTTTTATTATTAGATTGCACAGTACAGTACACATTCCGTACAATTGACCACTAAATCGTAACACCCCAATAAGTTTTTCAACTTGTTTAAGTCAGGTCATGTGACCACCTGGCTCTGTTTGATTGGTCCAACGTCACCAGTGACTGCATCTGATTGGTGGAACGAAGTGAAACGTCACCAGTAAGGCAGGCACTATGAAGGTCTGTCTGACAGACCAAAACAAACAAAGCGTGCATTAACAGATCGATAAAAATTAGTAGCGAGTAGCGAGCTGAATGTAGATAAAAGTAGCGGAGTAAAAGTAGCGTTCCTTCTCTATAAATATACTTAAGTAAAAGTAAAAGTATGTTGCATTAAAACTACTCTTAGAAGTACAATTTATCCCAAAAGTTACTCAAGTAGATGTAACGGAGTAAATGTAGCGCGTTACTACCCACCTCTGATCTCAGCTGCATTCGGACGGAAGGCGGGGTACACCCTGGACAAGTCGCCACCTCATCGCAGATAGACAGACATCAATCGCACTCACATTCACACACTAGGGCCAATTTTAGTGTTGCCAATCAAACATACAATTATGAAGTGCTAAAATAAATCAACTAAATCAATAATGAATATGTTTAACTAAATTGTCAATAAAATTAAAGTGCAAATTAAAATACATTCATCATTTTTGCGCTAAGGAAACTTACCTGTGTCTTTAGTTCCAGACTTCTTTTGTCTAATTCAGCGTTTCTCAAAGTGTGGGGCGCGCCCCACTGGTGGGGAATAGAGACATGACAGGTGGGGCGCGAGGAACGGGAGGAAATTTCACTTTAAATTTTTTTTTTTAAATTATATTCTTAGATTTTTTTTTTTTTTTACTATGCTTTCATTTTCTATACACACTGTAAATCACTTTGTGATTCCGTCAGTGAAATCCGCTATATAAATAAATGTAAATTACTTAGTTTTCCTGTAAGCTTTAAATTTCTAGGTAGGAGCGAACGTTTGACAGACATAGCAGCAGTAACTAATGGGGGCGGGGCTAAGCGGAACAAGCGCAGCAAAATTAAAAGCTGTCCCACTGTCAAACGACACAATTGCGAGACGTATATGCGACATTGCAAGTGATCTTGAGTAGACAAATGAAAAGAAAGTCGTTTTGCTTTACAAGTGGACGAAGCTACTGACAGCAATAAAGACTGCCTGTTCATCGCATACGTCCGCTTTGTGAATGGCGAGTCACTGCGAGGATTTGCTGTTTTGCAAATACATGAAAAATAGAGCCACTGCTGATGAGCTGTTCAAGATAATGGACAGTTTCCTCAAATAACACGACCTTAAATGGGAAAACTGTGTGGGCTTTTGCTGCGATGGCGCATAGACCATGGCAGGGTGAAGAAACGGGCTGCAGGCTCTAATAAAGAGGGTTGGACACACTGTGTCATTCACCGGGAAGCACTCGCGTCAAAGCAGCTCAGCCCCGAACTCAATGAGGTTTTAACAGATGTTGTGAGCGCGGTAAATTTGATCAAAACACGACCACTGAAAGTGCGACTGTTCTCTGCACTGTGTGAGGAAATGGGAGCTGATCATACAGCCGTACTGTTTCACAGTGAAGCAAGGTGGCTCTCCCGGGGCAAGGTGCTGTCACTTGCCCTGTCTTGCCAAATGCATAGCTCCTCCTTTTTTGCAAAGTGGCACTTTTATTTGATTTATTATTGAACTTGATGCAAGTTATTTGATTTATTATTGAACTTGATGCAAGTTATAACACTTTTATTTGATTTATTATTGAACTTGATGCAAGTTATAACACTTTTATTTGATTTATTATTGAACTTGATGCAAGTTATTTGATTTATTATTGAACTTGATGCAAGTTATAACACTTTTTGATTTGTTATTGAACTTGATGCAAGTTATAACACTTTTTGATTTGTTATTGAACTTGATGCAAGTTATTTTATTTATTATTGAACTTGATGCAAGTTATACCACAGCTGCAAAGTTATTTTATTTATTATTGAACTTGATGCAAGTTATACCACAGCTGCACAGTTATTTTATTTATTATTGAACTTGATGCAAGTTATACCACAACTGCACAGTTATTTTATTTATTATTGAACTTGATGTTATTTTATGTTATTGAGTTTGAATGTATACAACTTGATGTTACTTGATGTTCAATAAATTTGAAAATGTTAAGCTTGGCATTAGCGTTCTGTTAGGCCGATGGGGGCAGGTGGGGCTTGAAAACTCCCTCTTGTCCAAAGTGGGGGATGACAAAAAAAGTTTGAGAACCACTGGTCTAATTGATGTCATTACTGCCACAAGTGGTGGAAAAGTGTATTACAACCGAATGCGACTCCAAAACCCTTCTGCAATACCCACTGTTAGCACTCCTGACTGGAAACGTATATTTTTGGGCGGCCCTCTAGGGGGCATTCAAGGCCCAACAATCGTTAGAAACACTGATCCACACCATCACCTGGATTGTTGGAAAATGAACTCTGCTACATTTACGATGCGATTCATAGCAGCCGCGCAGACCTATGGACACGCTTGCCTTGCAAGTCATATAATTGATGATTTTGCTCCCCCCAACAGTTATAATTGATAACCAGTGATGTTGAGATCAGGGTTTTTATGCTGTCGATTCTGATATCAATCATCCATGTGCGAGATCGGCCGATACCAATACGATACCAATTAAATATATTAACTGTAAATGTTTCAATGTATTTATGGTGAGTGCTATTGACAGTTCAACAACACCAACATACTATTTCCTTGTTACTTTTAATTACATACGATTGTTTGATCAAAACAAAGCCAGTAGTACACAAACGAAAGTAGTAAAACTACTATCTTTTGCGCTTTTAAAATCATTTGGTTTTGCCCTCAAAGTCTTCTTTTGTCCATGGAATTATTCCCTCAGTTTGTAAATATTAACACAACCAATAAAAAAATATTTTGAGAAGATAAACATATAAATCTAATCACTCTAGTATTGTTTATATACTGATACTACCTTTGGTATCGACTCCACCAATCTATGGATCGCCCAGTCTTCCTTTTTCGTGTTGTGTACTGACTGCAACAATGCTGACACACCAACTGTTGTTGTCAGGGCCGGCCCGTGGCATAGGCCGTATAGGCAAATGCTAAGGGCGCCGTCCATCAGGGGGCGCCACGCCAGAGCCACAAATGTTGGAGAAAAAAAAAGAAAAAAAATAAGTTGGTACTATTATTTCTAAATACAAAAAATAATCCCACGTTAATTAAAATGCAAAGTAAAGCCTATTTAACAGAAATATTATTTGTTACAACATTACGCCCCCCCCCCCTCCTCCCCCCGCACGGTGCGCCCCCTCCCTTCCCGTATCATGACTCTTTTTGGACGTCACCACATCAAAAAATCAACACAAGATGCCAAAACTGTCAGGTGCCCAGGGAAGAAAAAAGAGAAAAGAAGAGGAGGAGAAACGAGAAAAGACAGAGGTAGCAGGTAGGTAACGTTAGCCTACATGAAATTATTTGTCTGTTACAGAATGTGATAGTAACCTGGCTTTTTAGCATTAAGCTAATATTAGCTTAATGCTAAAAAGCAAATGTTACATGATTCGGCAATTGCTAATCAATAAATAGCTAGTTCTGTTTTAACGTCGGGTTAATATTGTGGAGGGGGCTAAATTGTTATGGAAAATAATAATGTAACGTTAGGTAATTACAGTACTCCCACCTTACATTCCTCAGGGGCATTTCTTTCTTTCTTTAGTTTATTTCGAACATGAACACACTTACATCATAATACATCACACAATTTCATATCATTTCATTTTACATCATGCACGAAAAGGAGTAGGAAGAAGCAAAGCTTATTTAATCCTACCCCTTTCCCATTTCAAAGCGTTTACAAATATATAGAATCATTTACTGACCTTTTTATATAATAAAATAACATCTATGAATTAGTATACAGCAGTTTTGTAATATGTAATTAATTAATTAATTCAGTCATTATTAACATACTGAGATGAAGAATATCTTATTTTCAATAAGGTTGAAAGTATTTCTCATAATTCTTCTTCTTTGTACTCTGTAAGCACTATTATTTTGAACAACCTCTTAAACTGGATCATATCAGTACAATTTTTTACTTCTTTACTTAATCCATTCCATCATTTAATTCCACATACTGATATGCTAAAAGTTCTAAGTGTTGTACGTGCATATAAATGTTTGTATTAGATCTTTTAAGCAGGTGTTTTTTGTTTACATTGTTATTGCCTTCTGTTTGCCCTGCAGGTAATCGTCACTTTTCCACCCCTTTATATATTAGGTATAGTTGTAAGTAAAAAAAAAAGGTCAAAGACAAAGCTATTCGGGTTCTTGTGAGTATATACACTTCACTGCCGATGTGGGGGGGCGCCACCTAAAATCTTGCCTAGGGCGCCAGATTGGTTAGGGCCGGGCCTGGTTGTTGTTATATTATTCTCTTTATAACTCTGACCTCGGATGTTGGAAGTCGGAGATGGGAAGGATGAGGACAAGATTTGAGCACTGCAGTTACAGGGTCGGATTACAAGATGGCGACATCCACGAAAGCTATTATTCTGCTTAATCTGAATACACACAGTTTATGGAAAAATATATGCACTCCTTCTGCAACATTAAAACACGATGGATGAAGAGGAAACATGAAGACGCCATTGCTAGCGATAAAGATCGTATAAAACACACACAAAAAATTACACTTAAGTAACATTACCATGTCCAACAATAAATTAAATACTGATGATTTAGTGCAAAAACAGTCAAGAGTGCTAACAATGGGTATTGCAGAAGCTTTTAATAAAGCAGCCATCTTGAAGCTAACTCTGAGGTAGTAAAGACTCTCTGACTTTTCGAGTTGGAAATCAGATCTCAGGTGGCAGTCCAGTAGAAATTTCTGGCTTGGAACTTGGAAATTCCCACTTCCCAGTACAGATGGATTGCACCATCATCTCTTGGAGTTGTGTCAAGCTATTTAAGCGGCTAGCCTAGCTATTAGAAGGTCTGTCCTGGCTTGCTCTCGTCGTGTAACATGTTTAACCCCGTCAACCAGTGCTAATTATATTTGATAATGAGACCTAAGATACTTGCTGTAAAGAATGTGATTATTATTAACTTAGGGGTGTAGATCCACACCGTGCATGGAGATACACAATTAGCCGCTAGGGGACTAAAAATAATTATAGTGTCAGCCAGAGGGGATCGGCGCTTGTGGTCAGCATTGAAAGGCAATCAATTGGCAATGGCGAGCAAACATTTTTTTTTTTTAAATGTTTAAAATGTTTTGAGTAATTAGTCATATTAATGTAAGATTATAATTAATAATGGCAGGAGTGATCACATTAATTATACGACGTGACGACATAGCACATGTGCCTGCATGTGAGAAAGGATATGGTTTTGTGGCCCATTCAGAGTTTTGTTTAGTATTGCTATTATGGTTATCATTAAAAACTGGTGTAAGCAGAGTACACCATGCTTTAGCACTCACACGAGTCAAACAGAACCAGACATTAAGCAACAAGTGTGCCAAATCACACCAAGGACTGATCACTGTATGTCTGTCCTAAATCTACTTGAAGAATACAACTTGATCCTGCCTCATGCTTTAATGCATACGTTTTGTTGAGTGTTTAATCTCTTAACATACTTCCTCATTGATTACCAATGGAGCATGACCGACAGAGGTCATGAACAATCAATGAGAGAATCATCTTGAAAGTGGCGCCAGTATCTCTGCATTTTGCACAAATCCGAAAAGCAGACAAATCGATATATTAGATATAGCAAACAGGCACAAAAAATGGGGGGAAAGGGATGAAAGGTGAATAATACAATAGGCTGAGATCTTGGGAAAGAGTATCAGTGTGAAAACATTTAGTAGATTTTATGGTAAAATACTGGCAGCTCAGTTGCCACATTTTTTCTTTTTCTTTTTTTTTTTTTTAAAGTCAAGTTAAGGAGTTTTGTAATTTCAAATTGTGAGTGCACCACAGGGTTAAGGACAGTGTGTATTGCACATGTGCAGGGTTGCTGCAAATGAAGGGGAAAGTTTATCTAGGACCTTGTTCACACTGCAGGTCATTCTGATTGTTTTGCCCATATGTGACCTGTATCAGATTTTTTTCATGTCAATGTGAACATTGCATTTCTGAATTCCGACCCAGGTCTCTTTTGTACGTGGATATAAATCAGATATTAATTGATGTGACTACAGTCAGAACGCTTTGGTCACGTTGTTCCAATCAATACGTAATCAAATAGCGATAAACGTCATAATTATTTGCCAAAATTGACGGTCGCAAAAATAAATAGTTGACGAATGAGCAAACAGGCAAAACAAATATGTTTTAGGAACTCACGCCAATGTTCCACCACTCCTGCCTCCAACTGCTGAACCACACGTTCTTCGGCCGTCAAAGCAAATGTCCCACAAACTGCAAGAGCCAAAATGCTTTCCTTCTTCCATCTTAACAGGGGCTGTATATTGTAGCGTCCTGGAAGAGTTAGTGCTGCAAGGGGTTCTGGGTATTTGTTCTGTTGTGTTTATGTTGTGTCATTCTTGTTTGGTGTGGGTTCACAGTGTGGCGCATATTTGTAACAGTGTTAAAGTTGTTTATACGGCCACCCTCAGTGTGACCTGTATGGCTGTTGACCAAGTATGCATGCATTCACTTGTGTGTGTGAAAAGCCATAGATATTATGTGACTGGACCGGCACGCAAAGGAAGTGCCTTTAAGGTTTATTGGCGCTCTGTACTTCTTCCTACGTCCGTGTACACAGCGACGTTTTAAAAAGTCATAAATTTTACTTTTTGAAACCGATACCGATAATTTTGAAACCGATACCGAAAATTTCCGATATTACATTTTAAAGCATTTATAGGCCGATAATATCGGCAGTGTTATCGGACATCCCTAATTTGCAGTACTCTATAGTGCTTCAGACTGTGTTCAAAGTGGACTGACTTTTACTAAAATATGGACTTTCGTCCAGGATGTAACCCGTATTTACATAGTTTCTTATGGAAAAATTTGCTTCACTATACTGACATTTCGATCTATGAACCTTCATGAATCGAGGTTCACTGTAAGTATAAAATATTTTTGGTTGAACCACTGTATTGTGCTTTTTATTAAGATACTGTAAATAAGACACGGCTATGTTTAGAGGTATTTGCTATTTGTACTCTAAAACTCCCTCCTGTTACTTTAAATCATGCTACTCATCTTGGCACTCGGAACCTTGCTCAAAAATAAATAAAGTGGCCTGGGATGGGACAATACACATTTGTAGTAGTTCAAGGTGTGTATTATCAGATTTAGAGTTGAAAAAAGACAAAAATGTGTGTTTATTTTGTAACATCCAAAAAGCCAATGGCATGGATTTAGTGGAAAAATACAAACATGGTGTCCACCCTATAGTTTCCTCATCTGCTCTACTCCACCCTGACACCAAGATGAGAGAGTGCTTAAAGGGGAACTGTACTTTTGGGGGAATTTTAAACTATCATTCACAACTAGAGATGATGTTCGAAACCGGTTCTCCTAATTATTTGATAAGAAAATAACCGATTCTATGGATTCGAATCCCTTTTTGAGAACCGGTTCCCGTTATCGTAGCCACTATACCGTATTTTCGCGACCATAGGGCGCACCGTATTAAAAGGTGCCGTGTCAGTTACGGGTGCTATTTCTGTATTTAACGCATAAATAAGGTGCAGTGTATTTTTGGGCGCAGGCATTGTTAAACATACGCTAGCTTAAAACATATGCTCTCTTAAAACATTCGCTAGCATGCATGGACGCTGTTTTAAAAAGGCAACCGGAGCAAAGCTGAGTTTGGTTGTACTTTATTTAAGTATTTATCAATGTACTCACATTATATTTTGATCAATCCTCATCCACAAATCCATCAAAGTCCTCATCTTCTGTGTCCGAAATGAACAGCTGGGCAAGTTCTCCATCAAACACGCCAGATTCCCTGTCGTCATTTTCAATGTCAGTCTCGTTGTCCATTAGCATAGCAAGCTAGCACAACAGTAAAAGCCGACTTCTCTTGCCCCATTGTGCGTATCGATTCGCTACCGTGCTGGTCCCCTTCTTCTCCACAGTGTGCTTCACCGGGATGTCGAAAGTGAGCGGCACCTCGTCCATGTTGGTTATGTTTGTCGGCATTTTTTTTTTTATTTACAACGCACATAGCAGCACTATATGCTCATTGGGGGCGTGCCTTTAGCGTCCTCTCTCACCTGAAACCTTCACCCTTTAACAGCCGCATATTGTCCTCAGTCACGTCCGCATGCTGTCCTCAGTCTCGTCCGCTTTTCCTCCATATAAAATGCGTGCCGGCCCAGTTATATAACATCTATGGCTTTTGGAACTCAGTGCACAAACAACAACCTATCTGGATTCGATAAGAGATTCGAGAAGGAATCGGTTCGATAAGAGGATTCGATAATGGCATCGAACTCTTAACTTAAAAAGACAATACCACCATCCCTTGACCCACATCAGTTCGCATACCAGGAGAACCGATCAACCGAAGACACCATCGCTATTGTAATCCATAGACTCTTGGAACATCTTGAGCTTAAGGACACTTATGCAAGACTGCTCTGTCGATTTCAGCTCAGCATTTAACACAATAAGGCCAAACAGACTCAGATCTAAGCTTCACAACCTTGGTCTGAACACCATCCTCTGTAACTGGATTTTTGACTTTTTAACGAATCGCACACAGTATGTGAAAATAGGCGAGCACATTTCTGCCACGCTCACCATCAACACCGGTGCCCCACAGGGTTGTGTGCTAAGGCCTGTGCTCATCACCCTCTTCACACATGACTGCATAGCCTCTTCACCATCCAATCTCACTGTCAAATATGCCAACGACACCACGGTACATGGGCTCATCAGTAACAATGATGAGACAGCATACAGTGTAGAGGTCCAACAGCTGGCTTCATGGTGTGCTAACAACAACTTGGTTCTTAACACTAACAAAACCAAAGAACTAATTGTAGACTTCCGCAGGAAAGAGCAGAACAAACACCCTCCACTTATAATTAATAACAATCTCGTAGAAAGGGTCAAGCATTTCAAATTTTTAGGGGTGAACATAACAGAAGATATATGCTGGGACATTAACACTGCTTCTACAGTCGGAAAGGCCCAACAACGTCTTTTTTTTTAAGGAAACTAAAATGCGCAAACATTCCGCAGAAATCAATGGTAAACTTTTACAACTGTGCCATCAACAGTGTCCTAACTTACGGCTTTTTAGTGTGGCTTGCTAGCTGCACTAAAGCGAACCAACAGGCCCTCCAGCGAGTGGTTAAAAGCGGCGGGGAAAATTACAAGGACGATACTCCCAGAGATGAGTGCCATGCATTGGCGTTGCTAGGCCTATTTTAGGGGGGCTCAAGCCCCCCTAAAATATTCTTCAGCCCCCCTAAATAATTTGGTGTTAAAAAAATTAAAAAAAATACAAAAAAAATGTTTTATTTATTTGTATTTATTTTTTTACAAATACATGCCGACATATTCATTATAAAGTCGGCAGGAGGCAAACAACCAGAGTCCAGCAGAAAGCCAATGCACGATCCACTTCCTAAGGCAGGGGGATACTGCATATCTCCAGTTCCCACAGGAAATATGCAGCACCACCTTAAGACCAGATGTGGTGCTGTGGTCTGCAGCTCTGAAGTCAGTAGTACTGATTGAGCTGACAGTGCCATGGGAGGAGGGACTGGAAGCTGCCTACGAGAGAAAGAAGGTGAAGTATGCAGACCTGGTCGCGGATTGCAGAGAAAGTGAATGGAGGGTGAGACTGTATCCGGTGGAGGTGGGAGCCAGAGGCTTTGTGGGCAGATCAACACCACGCCTGCTCAAGGACCTGGGACTACGTGGAGCCACCCTGAGCAGATCCACCAAGGAGCTCTCAGAAGTAGCAGAGTAACCTAGCCACTGGCTCTGGCTCAAACGACGCAACAAGGCTTGGGGAGCAACATCCAAGTAGGTTTTGCTGCAGGGGGTGTCAAGGAGACATCCCTGTTCACTGCCCCGCCACCGGGAGATGTTCTGGGCTAAGGGGCGAAACATCAATGAGAGGTGGTCCCCAGCTGAAGACCCTGCAGCAAAACCTTTTCTGGTATGCGGTCAGGTTTAGGTCTGCCTCAGGGAAGAGGACGTCCCTGCCATGCACAGTCCACCACAGGCACCGGTGGAGGTGCGACAGGCCTAAGGCCCAGCTGCAAGACCACCTTGCTGTAATTAAAATGCCCGAATATGAGTTTAAATAAATAATCATGTAACCTGTCATTATTCACTCAGTTTCCCCTCACTTCATAGCGTAAGGTAGAGAGCCCCTTTCGTGCGTCAGTATCCAATCCATTCCACTTGTTCATATAGAAAATGCCGACATCACTCAAAATCCAGTCCGCATTTTCTCTGCGATCTTGCTTGCGGTCCTTGGACTAGTTCATATAGAAAATGCCCACATCACTCAAAATCCAGTCCGCATTTTCTCTGCGACCTTGCTTACGGTCCTGCGAAGCACATTAGCACACAGCACTGCAGAACAAGAACGTGAACGGATGCAAAATGGACATAAGAAACTTTTTCAAGAAAGTAAGTATTCATCACTGCTTGTGTTAAAATGTATTAGCTCCACTTTACACCAGGTCTGTGTTTGACAAAAAGTTACATTCCCACTTTAAAACAATGCTGCTACTTATAGCTAGTTAGCCTGAAATGCATCATGAAGGTCCTGGTTATTTATAAAGTTAAATGTGCACTCTTTTTTACCATTTGCTATCTTTGGGGTTACTTCCTTCTGGAGCATCAGCTGTGTTTCTCACTTTATACATGGAGGAGAACAGGAGCTGAGCTCATTCACGTATGACTATTATCAGTAGATAATAACAATAATCACTCCACAACCCCTATTGACCTGTAGGAGTCAGGGCAGAGGAGCACATAAAGTGAGAGGGTAGAGGCCTCTACTGGAAAGGTGAGTAGGAGAATAATGATACATATAAATAAATATTAAAACCTTTTTTTTTTTAAATGGCTTATTGATAAGCCATTTGTTTTATTTATTTTTGGGTGGATCATGTTGACTATTGGTCCTTCTAATTGTCAATCATTCTGGTGATGTTACGTAAGGACATATATATATATATATAATAGATTGTATTTGTAATCTACTTTACATTTGATTCCAAATCTCAAAGTGCTACAGAATTACAACCATTGGCGTTGTTTGGCCTATTTTGGCGTTGTAATAAATAAATAAATAAATAAATGGCTTATCGAAAAGCCATTTGTTTTATTTGATATATATATATATATATATATATATATATATATATATTACGTAACATCACCAGAATGATTGACAATTAGGAGGACCAATAGTCAACATGATCCACAACATCCTCTATCCATCCATCCATTTTCTACCGCTTATTCCCTTTGGGGTCGCGGGGGGAGCTGGAACCTATCTCGTATACCTTTAAGTCTTTCATATATATATATATATATATATATATATATATATATATATATATATATATATATATATATACTGTATGTATATATATATATATATATGTATATATATATATATATATATATACTGTATATATATATATATATATATATATATATATATATATATATATATATATATATATATATATATATATACACACACAGGTAAAAGCCAGTAAATTAGAATATTTTGAAAAACTTGATTTATTTCAGTAATTGCATTCAAAAGGTGTAACTTGTACATTATATTTATTCATTGCACACAGACTGATGCATTCAAATGTTTATTTCATTTAATTTTGATGATTTGAAGTGGCAACAAATGAAAATCCAAAATTCCGTGTGTCACAAAATTAGAATATTACTTAAGGCTAATACAAAAAAGGGATTTTTAGAAATGTTGGCCAACTGAAAAGTATGAAAATGAAAAATATGAGCATGTACAATACTCAATACTTGGTTGGAGCTCCTTTTGCCTCAATTACTGCGTTAATGCGGCGTGGCATGGAGTCGATGAGTTTCTGGCACTGCTCAGGTGTTATGAGAGCCCAGGTTGCTCTGATAGTGGCCTTCAACTCTTCTGCGTTTTTGGGTCTGGCATTCTGCATCTTCCTTTTCACAATACCCCACAGATTTTCTATGGGGCTAAGGTCAGGGGAGTTGGCGGGCCAATTTAGAACAGAAAGACCATGGTCCGTAAACCAGGCACGGGTAGATTTTGCGCTGTGTGCAGGCGCCAAGTCCTGTTGGAACTTGAAATCTCCATCTCCATAGAGCAGGTCAGCAGCAGGAAGCATGAAGTGCTCTAAAACTTGCTGGTAGACGGCTGCGTTGACCCTGGATCTCAGGAAACAGAGTGGACCGACACCAGCAGATGACATGGCACCCCAAACCATCACTGATGGTGGAAACTTTACACTAGACTTCAGGCAACGTGGATCCTGTGCCTCTCCTGTCTTCCTCCAGACTCTGGGACCTCGATTTCCAAAGGAAATGCAAAATTTGCATGGTTGGGTGATGGTTTGGGGTGCCATGTCATCTGCTGGTGTCGGTCCACTCTGTTTCCTGAGATCCAGGGTCAACGCAGCCGTCTACCAGCAAGTTTTAGAGCACGTCATGCTTCCTGCTGCTGACCTGCAATGGTCCCACACAGACAAAGAAATGTGACTTAAATAGTGCCCAGGTGATGACTAGCAGTAGGTGAAAAACATAACTAATAATCACCCCCAGGTAATGAGACAGTGCCAGCAGTGTGAAGAAACAACACAAACAGAACAGGAAGTGGAAACAAAATAAGAGCACAAGAAAGGAAGTGAGCCAAAAACACAGGAAAAAACACCCAAAGACTAAACAAAGAATGGCCTGGCCTTACAGATTGTAACTAGTGCATGCAGAAAGTATTCACATCACTTCACTTTTCCATATTTCGTTACGTTACAGCCTTATTCCAAAATTAAATAAATTAATTTACCCCATAATGACAATTTGTTTTAGCAAATGTATTAAAATAAATACATAAATCACATGTACACATGTACGTTTCTCAATTCTTTGTTGATGCACCTTTGGCAGCCTCAAGTATTTTTGAATATGATGCCACAAGCTTGGCACACCAATCTTTGGACAGTTTCGCTCATTCCTTTTTGCCCATTCCTCTTTGCAGCACCTTTCAAGCACCATCATGTTGGATGGGAAGCATTGGTTTTCATCCAGGATGTATCTGTACATTGCTGCATTCATCTTTCCCTCTATCCTGACTAGTCTCCCAGTTCCTGCTGCTGAAAAACATCCCCACAGCATAATGCCTACCACCTCAATGATTCACTGTAGGGATGGTATAGGCCTGGTGATGAGCGGTGCCTGGTTTCCACCAAACATGACGCATGGCATTCACGCCAAAGAGTTCAATCTTAGTCCAAACAGACCACATCATTTTGTTTTCTTGTGGTCTGACAGTCTTTCGGGTGCATGTTAGCAATTTTTTACTAAGAATGGCTTCTGTTTGGCCACTCCGCCATACAGGCCAAATTGGTGGCTTGCTGCAGAGATGGTTGTCTTTCTGGAAAGTTCTCGCTCTCTCCACAGAGTAATGCTATAGCTCCGACAGAGTGACCATCCAGTTTTTGGTCACCTCCCTGACTAGTCTAAGATGAATGCAGCAAAGCACAGAGACATCCTGGATGAAAATCAACGCTTCCCATCCAATCTGGAGCTTTAGGGGTGCTGCAAATAGGAATGGGCTAAACTGCTCAAAGATAGGTGTGCTGAGCTTACTTGAGGCTGTAATTGTTGCCAAAGGTGCGGGCTGTGAATACATATGTACATGGTATTTTTGAAATTGATATGTCCAAAATACAAAAATAAAAAATAGAACAAGCCGATTATTACGAGTTACAATGCAAATAAAAACATTCCATCAACACACACACACACACACAAACACACGCACACACACACACACACACACACACACACACACACACACACACACACACACACACACACACACACACACACACACGTTCAGGCACACACCAACGCTCACACACACACACTTATGTATTTTTCAGACAGCCATGCGAATTTAGGCCACACCCTCTTTCAATAAATTACAGACGATGGAGCAGAGGAGGAGAGACAAGGATGAAGATACAAATGGAGGGGGAGAGCACAGTTGGCCTGTATCAGTGTCAGTAGAAAGGCCGAGTGGATGATACATGATCCAGCAACGGGTCATGACAAGGACTTAAATCACACACACATGGATGTGGAAAGTTGTCAATAAATAATACATTCAAAATGAAAAGCAACATTATCTCAGGGGCACAATATATAAAACACTTTACCCTACAAAACAAAATTAATACAACAATTTGTGCTGATTTATTTAATTTTTTATGAATCAAAATAAGGAATTCAAGATGAATGGCTACACATGTTTTGTCGTGTACAGCTTTTCAAAGAGGGGTTTGAAGCATGATTCTGCATGATACTGATAAAGCATGTTCCCGGCCCAAGTACTGCAGAAGGACTGAGCTACAGCAACACTTTAGTGACATAATAAACCACATTACAAACAATGTGTCACTGACAAAATAAGGATCTTAATGTATTTATTAAGTCAGCTGTAGAGGTCAAAGGCCAAAGTTACCATAATTAGTTTTTGATTGCTTTTTGGTGAAAACATTGTAAATTCATTTGGGAAAAAAATTTATAAACTGGGGTAGAATTGGGGTGCACATGGTTAGATTGAATATATTGGCGCAAGGGTGTGTACTGTGCCTTTAAGACGCAGTGACAGCTGTGCTGCTACAGGTGATATTTTTTAGTTCTGGTTTTGGTCTGTTTATTGGTGAATGAAGACAGTAGAAGCAAACAAATCTTAACCACACTGCTTGTGTTTGATTTTTTTTATTAAAAGCTAGATCATTTGTTTTTGTACATTCTTGAAAATGGTGGAATAAGTGTGAACAGCATCAGAGATAAGAAGACTGTCGTTGCACTAGTAGAGTCCTACTGAGGATAAAAATGACGCATGGGCAAGCACTGTGGAATTCTACAAAGACAACAGGCGGGTAAAAAAATCTAAGCTTTATATACAACCTTTACATTATCAATAAAGCAGTAGCTGCATTTGAAGAATGAGCAATCTGAATGCATTGAAATGTACTATTAATAAACAATGTACCGATAATAAACGAGGCCCCTTATCTCAACCTCCTAAAGTTGATACATTTGACCCTGCAGGTTTGTATGCATTATTAAGTGGTTGATTTGCTATTTAGGGAAAGAAGATGCAAGTTCAGGTGCTTGTAAAAACTAATTTCATTCACCAAGAAATGCTGGAATTGAAACAAAGAAAATGAGATGAATCATTTCTTTCTTGGTTTCCACCCTTTGATAGATCCTTTAGTATTCACAACTTTTTTCCTAATTTCTTCCAATCTATCCTTGTTATTTCTAACTAGAACACTTACTGTGTCACTTTTGCAGCTGAGGCCCAACAAGTTGATACAGCATAGCTGCAGCGGCATATTGCTTTTCACGCATATTGTTGATGAACATATTGCTTTTCACGCACACCTGCCTGTGCACAGGCACACTCGCATATTGGCACGCATTAATCAAAATATTAAGCCCAGCGATGTTTGGATGCCAAGATGTCATGGTGAATTTTGAGCGCGTTTATAGCCCCAACACGAAATGGACACTGATGAATAATGCATTTAGCATTGCCAGTAAGTGACCCTCAGCAATAGCATAAAGACTGTCCGCGTGCAGGAAAGCTGACACGAGTAGAAATAACAACACACTGAGCGTCTGTCAGTGTCAACACTAGCACACAATGGGGACACAAGACTGTTTTTGTCATCTGACAACACTGTAAATTTGATGTAACTCCAATCAGGACCGGTTCACTTGCTCTCACTTTGTATTTGTCAAACATGACACATACTTTACAGTATATGCAATTTAGTCCTGTCTTCAGAAACAGTCCTCAATGCACATCCATTAGAACTTGAGCCCCCGCAAACATTACCATTAGTGGCTTAGCTATGTACATATGTGTATATGTCCATCCATCCATCCATTGTCTACCGCTCATCACTCTCAGGGTCCTGAGGGGGCTGGAGTATGGAGTTAAATTACCAGCTGCACTAAGGCGGAAGGCAGGGACACCACACAATTCGATTCGATTCAATCCTCATTTCAAAACGATTCTCTATTTAAAATACATAGTTTTTAGAAACATTGGTGTCACGGCGTGTCAAACCAGGTTGTGCCTTTTTTTGAGTTTGTTGGCATTTTCCTGTGTTTGATGATTTAGTTCCGGTCCAGCGCTCTTATTATGGTTTATTTTCTTGTTTTAGTTAGTCCTTCCTGAAGCGACTTGACTCCTTCCTCAGAGCGCTGTTAAGTCCACCTGAGTTTAGTTAGAAATCAACATTTAGCATTTCAGCGCTCGAGAATTGACTGCCGTGGCACGCTGTTCTTTCTTTTCACGCCTCACCGTAAGTGTAGTTCTTGTTTTGAGTTCCTGTATAGTCTTTTTGTGCGCTCCTCACCGCACTTGTTCTGTTTTTTCATGCACACCCCTGCACAAAAGGGTTTATGTAGAGTTTGACTACCGATGTTATTAAGAATTATTTTACCAGCAAGCTGCATTTGTGCATTCCATATGCATCTCGAAATCACGATAACTACCGCTAACATGCAGCCCCGCAAACGTGACAAAATTCTCGAGCCAACAAATGATTTCGCATTGGAATACACGGAGGACGAATTTGAGAGAAAAGTGCTCAAGGATTGGGAGCGTGTATATATATATATAAATATATATATAAATATATATATATATATATATATATATATATATATATATTTATATATATATATATATATATATATATATATATATATATATATATATATATATATATATATATATATATATACATATATAAATAAATAAATGATAAATGGGTTGTACTTGTATAGCGCTTTTCTACCTTCAAGGTACTCAAAGCGCTTTGACACTACTTCCACATTTACCCATTCACACACACATTCACACACTGATGGAGGAGCTGTCATGCAAGGCGCTAACCAGCACCCATCAGGAGCAAGGGTGAAGTGTCTTGCTCAGGACACAACGGACATGACAAGGTTGGTACTAGGTGGGGATTGAACCAGGTATATATATATATATATATATATATATATATATATATATATATATATATATATATATATATATATATATATATATATATATATATATATATATATACAAACCCTGTTTCCATATGAGTTGGGAAATTGTGTTGGATGTAAATATAAACGTAATACAATGATTTGCAAATCCTTTTCAACCCATATTCAATTGCATATGCTACAAATACAAGATTTGATGTCCAAACTCATAAACTTTTTCTTTTTTTTGCAAATAATAATTAACTTAGAATTTCATGGCTGCAACACGTGCCAAAGTAGTTGGGAAAGGGCATGTTCACCACTGTGTTACATGGCCTTTCCTTTTAACAACATTCAGTAAACGTTTGGGAACTGAGGAGACACATTTTTTAAGCTTCTCAGGTGGAATTCTTTCCAATTCTTGCTTGATGTATAGCTTAAGTTGTTCAACAGTCCGGGGGTCTCCGTTGTGGTATTTTAGGCTTCATAATGTGCCACACATTTTCAATGGGAGACAGGTCTGGACTACAGGCAGGCCAGTCTAGTACCCACACTCTTTTACTATGAAGCCTTGGCATTGTCTTGCTGAAATAAGCAGGGGCGTCCATGGTAACGTTGCTTGGATGGCAACATATGTTGCTCCGAAACCTGTATGTACCTTTCAGCATTAATGGCGCCTTCACAGATGTGTAAGTTAACCATGTCATGGGCACTAATACACCCCCATACCATCACAGATGCTGGCTTTTCAACTTTGCGCCTATAACAATCCAGATGTTTCTTTTCCTCTTTGGTCCGGAGGACACGACGTCCACAGTTTCCAAAAACAATTTGAAATGTGGACTCGTCAGACCACAGAACACTTTTCCGCTTTGTATCAGTCCATCTTAGATGAGCTCAGGCCCAGCGAAGCCGACGGCATTTCTGGGTGTTGTTGATAAACGGTTTTTGCCTTGCATAGAAGAGTTTTAACTTGCACTTACAGATGTAGTGACCAACTGTAGGTACTGACAGTGGGTTTCTGAAGTGTTCCTGAGCCCATGTGGTGATATCCTTTACACACTGATGTCGCTTGTTGATGCAGTACAGCCTGAGGGATCGAAGGTCACAGGCTTAGCTGTTACGTGCAGTGAATTCTCCAGATTCTCTGAACCCTTTGATGATATTACGGACCGTAGATGGTGAAATCCCTAAATTCCTTGCAATAGCTGGTTGAGAAAGGTTTTTCTTAAACTGTTCAACAATTTGCTCACGCATTTGTTGACAAAGTGGTGACCCTCGCCCCATCCTTGTTTGTGAATGACTGAGCATTTCATGGAATCTACTTTTATACCCAATCATGGCACCCACCTGTTCCCGATTTGCATGTTCACCTGTGGGATGTTCCAAATAAGTGTTTGATGAGCATTCCTCAACTTTATCAGTATTTATTGCAACGTTTCCCAACTTCTTTGTCACGTGTTGCTGGCATCAAATTCTAAAGTTAATGATTACTTGCAAAAAAAAAAAAGTTTATCAGTTTGAACATCAAATATGTTGTCCTTGTAGCATATTCAACTGAATATGGATTGAAAATGATTTGCAAATCATAGTATTCCGTTTATATTTATATCTAGCACAATTTCCCAACTCATATGGAAACAAGGTTTGTATATATATATATATATATATATATATATATATATATATATATATATATATATATATATATATATATATATATATATATATATATATATATATATATATTAGGGGTGTGGGAAAAAATCGATTCGAATTCGAATCGCCATTCTCACGTTGTGCGATTCAGAATCGATTCTTATTTTTAAAAAATCTATTTTTATTTATTTTTCTATTATTATTTAAAAAAATATATATTTTTTTTTTTTTTTTTTTTTTTAATTAATCAATCCAACAAAACAATACACAGCAATGCCATAACAATGCAATCCAATTCAAAAACCAAACCCGACCCAGCAACACTCAGAACTACAATAAACAGAGCAATTGAGAGGAGACACAAACACGACACAGAACAAACCAATGGGTAGTGAAACAAAAATGAATATTATCAACAACAGTATCAATATTAGTTACAATTTCAACATAGCAGTGATTAAAAATCCCTCATTGACATTATCATTAGACATTTGTAAAAATAAATAATAAAATAACAATAGTGTCACAGTGGCTTACACTTGCATTGCATCTCATAAGCTTGACAACACACTGTGTCCAATATTTTCACAAAGATAAAATAAGTCATATTTTTGGTTCATTTAATAGTTAAAACAAATGTACATTATTGCAATCAGTTGATAAAACATTGTCCTTTACAATTATAAAAGCTTTTTACAAAAATCTACTACTCTGCTTGCATGTCAGCAGACTGGGGTAGATCCTGCTGAAATCCTATGTATTGAATGAATAGAGAATCATTTTGAATCGGGAAAAAAAATCGTTTTTGAATCGAGAATCGTGTTGAATTGAAAAAAAAATCGATTTTGAATCGAATGGTCACGCCAAGAATCGATATTGAATCGAATTGTGGGACACCCAAAGATTCACAGCCCTTATATATATATATATATATATATATATATTTCCTCTTTCTTATGGGTTGTCCCACATTACAATCAAATGAATATTAATTAACTTTAATTTTAGTTGCATATATAATTTCCGTGGGCAGCACGGTGGAAGAAGGGTTAGTGCGTCTGCCTCACAATACGAAGGTCCTGAGTAGTCGTGAGTTCAATCCCGGCCTCGGGATCTTTCTGTGTGGAGTTTGCATGTACTCCCCGTGACAGCGTGGGTTCCCTCCGGGTACTCCGGCTTCCTCCCACCTCCAAAGACATGCAACTGGGGATAGGTTGATTGGCCCTAGTGTGTGAATGTGAGTGTGAATGTTGTCTGTCTATCTGTGTTGGCCCTGTGATGAGGTGGCGACTTGTCCAGGGTGTACACCGCCTTCCGCCCGATTGTAGCTGAGATAGGCTCCAGCGCCCCCCGCAACCCCGAAGGGAATAAGCGGTAGAAAATGGATGGATGGATGGATATAATTTCCGTTCGTTTTTAAACCTCCAAATCACTATTAGGCTGCGTGAAGGTTCAAGATATATCTGACAATCAATTTATTTCTAAAGGAATCGTACGATTTTTTACTTTGGGGTACATGCTTTTAAGTCTTTTATTGATAAACTGTTGAAGAAACTAAAACTTAAATTGGGGGTTTTCTTCCGTAATAACAGATGTTTTAATTTTGGTGTGAAAATGTGACTTGTCTCTGCCACATTTTTATCTGTGCTAGATTATGGTGATCTTTTTTATATGCATGCTACTCATTCCTGTCTTCAGATGGTCGACTCTGTTTACCATTCTTCTTTGAGGTTCATCACAAACTGTAGAGCCATGACACACAACTGTGACTTGTACTCTTGGGTGGAATGGCCTTCTCTGTCCACTAGGAGACAGTGTCATTGATACACTTTTGTTTACAAGGCTCTTCTGGGACTATTGCCCCATTACATTTGTACATTTATTTCACAGGGAAAGTAACTCTTATGCACTGAGATTCATCGATCAGCTGTTGCTCTCTGTCCCTTTTGCTCGCAGAAACTTTTGTCTATGTGCTTGGAACATGTTACAAAGAGACTGGAAGCTCACTGAATTTTTATGCTTAAAGGCTTTTAAATCTAAACTGAGAGCATTTGAATGAGCCTCAGTTATCTTTAACTGTTTTACTTAATGCCCATCCTGTCATTTTAATGTGTAATGTGAATGTAATTGTATGTGTAAATGTGCTGCCTCTTGGCCAGGACTCCCTTGTAAAAGAAGTTTTTAATCTCAATAGGATTTTTTTCCTGGTTAAATAAAGGTTAAAAAAAAAAAAAAAAATCCTGTATATTCATAGTACAGTATATGAATGTTTAAATATACATATTTAAAGTATTAATATATTCACGATTAGACATTTCTTCGAGGTAAGTAATACACATTTGATAAAAGATTTGGAGAAGAGTTGACACAATATAACTTTACACTTCCATTCACTTGCTTTTGAATATTTTTGGTAGTTATTGCTGGATTTACCTTTATATTTTATACAAACTAAATAAAAAATCAAGTGCAAATAGATTCGGACCACCACAAATAGATTTGGCGCTACCCCCCGTTTTACTTTTGTCTTTTTGAACAAAATACAGCTACCATGACCACCCCCGAACTGTGAACCCTCACTGTAGACACTTTTCACCTTTGATCACTAAAGACACTTTAACTGCTGCTGTGACCAAATGTCACCTCCATATTTATACTGTTGACTGTCAATCAGAATGTGCAATAATGTTATGTTACTTACTGTGCCTTGTATATACATTTTTATTTATATTTTTTATTTTTAGCTAAGTACCGTGTGACTTGTTGAAGGGTGGACTAGCAAAGTAAGATTTTCATTGTACGGCAAACTGTCTGTTTAACTGTGCTGATGACAATAAACAATCTTGAATCTTGAATCTTGAAATCCAATATTATAAGACTGTAAATATAGCTTATTGTGTCTGATACAACTTTTTACTTCCAATACAATACTGATAATGGAGCCTTGAGTATTGGCCGATATAGATATTGATTCGATACAATATCAGCACAGTACTTACAGTAAGTACTTTCATTATTATTTTGTATTTTGCTTTATTTTGTATTATTTTGTAGTGTGGAATTTGCCTTGATCAAGTGAAATTACTCAGAACTATGGTCGGTATGGAAAAACAATAATCTATTATTAACCGTCTGGAATTAATTTATGCTATTTTAAATTGACATGTCATGGTGATTGTTTTTATTTTGGTGGTACCTAGTGGACACAATAATTAATAAAGTTAAGCTTATGATGCGGACACATTTGTTACTAGATACTTTCTAATATGCTTCTGCTTTGGAAACTTTGTATCTGTAAAAAATACCAGCATGCAACTGTAATTCATTTACAAATGTTGTATTTTAAACTGCATTATATTGTTCAATTAAAATGATTTAATATGTATGACTGGCTTGTGTGTTATTGTGTGATTAGTTGTTGTGTCGCTGTTAGCTCCTCCTATAGCCTACTAAGGGGGTATTCAACAAAAAAATTTGGGGGTCACATTTCCAGAAAGGCCTTCTCCCTTCTCCTCTCTGAGCTGCCACCTTAACGTGGTAGATGAGTTTGCGTGTCCCAATGATCCTAGGAGCTATGTTGTCCGGGGGCTTTATGCCCCCTGGTAGGGTCTCCCAAGACAAACTGGTCCTAGGTGAGGGATCAGACAAAGAGCAGCTTGAAGACCTCTATGAAGAAAACAAGCAAGGAACCCAGATTTCCCTTGCCCGGACGCGGGTCACCGGGGCCCCCCTCTGGAGCCAGGCCCGGAGGTGGGGCACGATGGCGAGCGCCTGGTGGCCGGGCCTGTCCCCATGGGGCCCGGCCGGGCACAGCCCGAAGAGGCAACGTGGGTCCCCCCTCCAATGGGCTCACCACCCATAGCAGGGGTCATAGAGGTCGGGTGCGATGTGAGCTGGGCGGCAGCCGAGGGCAGGGCACTTGGCGGTCCGATCCTCGGCTACAGAAGCTAGCTCTTGGGACGTGGAACGTCACCTCGCTGGCGGGGAAGGAGCCTGAGCTAGTGCGCGAGGTGGAGAAGTTCCGGCTAGATATAGTCGGACTCACTTCGACGCACAGCAAGGGCTCTGGAACCAGTTCTCTCGAGAGGGGCTGGACTCTCTTCCACTCTGGCGTTGCCGGCAGTGAGAGGCGACGGGCTGGGGTGGAAATTCTTGTCGCCCCCCGGCTCAGAGCCTGTACGTTGGAGTTCAACCCGGTGGACGAGAGGGTAGCTTCCCTCCGCCTTCGGGTGGGGGAACGGGTCCTGACTGTGGTTTGCGCTTACGCACCAAACCGCAGCTCAGAGTACCCACCCTTTTTGGATTCACTCGAGGGAGTACTTGAGAGTGCTCCCCCGGGTGATTCCCTCGTTCTACTGGGGGACTTCAATGCTCATGTTGGCAGCGACAGTGAAACCTGGAGAGGCGTGATTGGGAAGAATGGCTGCCCGGATCTGAACCCGAGTGGTGTTATGTTATTGGACTTTTGTGCCCGTCACAGATTGTCCATAACGAACACCATGTTCAAACATAAGGGTGTCCATATGTGCACTTGGCACCAGGACACCCTAGGCCGCAGTTCCATGATCGACTTTGTAGTTGTGTCATCGGATTTGCGGCCTCATGTTTTGGACACTCGGGTGAAGAGAGGGGCGGAGCTTTCTACCGATCACCACCTGGTGGTGAGTTGGCTGCGATGGTGGGGGAGGATGCCGGACAGACCTGGCAGGCCCAAACGCATTGTGAGGGTTTGCTGGGAACGTCTGGCAGAGTCTCCTGTCAGAGAGAGTTTCAATTCCCACCTCCGGAAGAATTTTGAACATGTCACGAGGGAGGTGCTGGACATTGAGTCCGAATGGACCATGTTCCGCGCCTCTATTGTCGAGGCGGCTGATTGGAGCTGTGGCCGCAAGGTAGTTGGTGCTTGTCGTGGCGGTAATCCTAGAACCCGTTGGTGGACACCGGCGGTGAGGGATGCCGTCAAGCTGAAGAAGGAGTCCTATTGGGTTCTTTTGGCTCATAGGACTCCTGAGGCAGTGGACAAGTACCGACAGGCCAAGCGGTGTGCGGCTTCAGCGGTCGCAGAGGCAAAAACTCGGACATGGGAGGAGTTCGGTGAGGCCATGGAAAACGACTTCCGGACGGCTTGGAAGCAATTCTGGACCACCATCCGCCGCCTCAGGAAGGGGAAGCAGTGCACTATCAACACCGTGTATGGCGAGGGTGGTGTTCTGCTGACCTCGACTGCGGATGTTATGGATCGGTGGAGGGAATACTTCGAAGACCTCCTCAATCCCACCAACACGTCTTCCTATGAGGAAGCAGTGCCTGGGGAGTCTGTGGTGGGTTCTCCTATTTCTGGGGCTGAGGTTGCTGAGGTAGTTAAAAAGCTCCTCGGTGGCAAGGCCCCGGGGGTAGATGAGATCCGCCCGGAGTTCCTTAAGGCTCTGGATGCTGTGGGGCTGTCTTGGTTGACAAGACTCTGCAGCATCGCGTGGACATCGGGGGCGGTGCCACTGGATTGGCAGACCGGGGTGGTGGTTCCTCTCTTTAAGAAGGGGAACCGGAGGGTGTGTTCTAACTATCGTGGGATCACACTCCTCAGCCTTCCCGGTAAGGTCTATTCAGGTGTACTGGAGAGGAGGCTACGCCGGATAGTCGAACCTCGGATTCAGGAGGAACAGTGTGGTTTTCGTCCTGGTCGTGGAACTGTGGACCAGCTCTATCTATACTCTCCGCAGGGTCCTTGAGGGTGCATGGGAGTTTGCCCAACCAGTCTACATGTGTTTTGTGGACTTGGAGAAGGCATTCGACCGTGTCCCTCGGGAAGTCTTGTGGGGAGTGCTCAGAGAGTACGGGGTATCGGACTGTCTGATTGTGGCAGTCCGCTCCCTGTATGATCAGTGCCAGAGCCTGGTCCGCATTGCCGGTAGTAAGTCGGACACGTTTCCAGTGAGGGTTGGACTCCGCCAAGGCTGCCCTTTGTCATCGATTCTGTTCATAACTTTTATGGACAGAATTTCTAGGCGCAGTCAAGGCGTTGGGGGATCTGGTTTGGTGGCTGCAGGATTAGGTCTCTGCTTTTTGCAGATGATGTGGTCCTGATGGCTTCATCTGGCCAGGATCTTCAGCTCTCACTGGATCGGTTCGCAGCTGAGTGTGAAGCGACTGGGATGAGAATCAGCACCTCCAAGTCCGAGTCCATGGTTCTCGCCCGGAAAAGGGTGGAGTGCCATCTCCGGGTAGGGGAGGAGATCTTGCCCCAAGTGGAGGAGTTCAAGTACCTCGGAGTCTTGTTCACGAGTGAGGGAAGAGTGGATCGTGAGATCGACAGGCGGATCGGTGCGGCGTCTTCAGTAATGCGGACGCTGTATCGATCCGTTGTGGTGAAGAAGGAGCTGAGCCGGAAGGCAAAGCTCTCAATTTACCGGTCGATCTACGTTCCCATCCTCACCAATGGTCATGAGCTTTGGGTTATGACCGAAAGGACAAGATCACGGGTACAAGCGACCGAAATGAGTTTCCTCCGCCGGGTGGCGGGGCTCTCCCTTAGAGATAGGGTGAGAAGCTCTGCCATCCGGGAGGAGCTCAAAGTAAAGCCGCTGCTCCTCCACATCGAGAGGAGCCAGATGAGGTGGTTCGGGCATCTGGTTAGGATGCCACCCGAACGCCTCCCTAGGAAGGTGTTTAGGGCACGTCCGACCGGTATGAGGCCGCGGGGAAGACCCAGGACACGTTGGGAAGACTATGTCTCTCGGCTGGCCTGGGAACGCCTCGGGGTCCCACAGGAAGAGCTGGACGAAGTGGCTGGGGAGAGGGAAGTCTGGGCTTCCCTGCTTAGGCTGCTGCCCCCGCGACCCGACCTCGGATAAGCGGAAGAAGATGGATGGATGGATGGATGGATGGATGGCCTTCTCCCTTCACTATTATTCCTGAAAACAAACAATTTCTACAGTAGACATTTAATTTTGGTCTATTTATTTTGTCAGAGTTACAGGAGCGCTTTGCTGTTTTTAAGGACCCTCTCCAAAAAAGCTAGTCAAAGTTCATCTCTATGACAGTACTCTAGTGTTTTAAAGATTCTGCTGCAAAAATGTGAGTCTCTCACAAGTTTTTTTTAACTGAACCCGCGGGCCACAATTTGAATAGCCCAAATGATAAAAAAGAGAGGGCTTAAAATGGACCCTTGAGGATCCCCACTGGTGTAACCAAATAAGATGAACAAATGACTACTGACTGCAGCTACGGCAAAACGTTACATGAAAAAAATTAATTAATAAAAAACAAAAGGAAGAAGAGTACTTAAAGATCTGCCTTAAAGAACACCTCTATAATGTAAATTACAAATTTGGACCCTGGTGTTTAATGTTTGCTAACAATATTAAAATGTCAATGCAAGGATCTGCCAATGTGTTTACAGTGGTCCAAGTTTCTCTATAAAACAAGAGCAATCTAGTGTTTTTAGGAATTTTCCGCAAAAATGTTTGTCAATAAAGTTTTGGACTGAAATCAAGGGCTGGTATGGTGTTATACCATGCCCGGATTTGGCCCCTGGCCACCAGTTGAATAGCAACTGCTTTTCTAGATGACTTCACTAAAATTTAAGACCAAACTTTTCTGCTATTGGAGGACATTTAGCTGGCCGTATCGGAGAACTAACATCAGAGATTTTCCGATAATCCGATACTTGTTTTCTTGCATATCCGATATCAATATCGAATAAGGACACTCCTAGTTCCAACTCTTTACAGTAGGTGGCAGTGAGCATTGCAAGGCTGCTTCTTAACATGGCTCATACGCACATGGTTTCCCAGAGAATCAGAAGACATAGCAGGAGGGACCCCCTGTATTTTCATTGTAAATAATAATAATAATGGATTAAATTTTATATCGCGCTTTTCTATTATTAGATAATCAAAGCGCTCACAGAGAAGTGGGAACCCATCATTCATTCACACCAGGTGGTGGTAAGCTACATTTGTAGCCACAGCTGCCTTAGGGTAGACTGATGAAAGCGAGGCTGCCAGTTTGCGCCTACGGCCCCTCCGACCACCACCTATCATTCATTCACCAGTGTGAGCGGCACCGGGGGCAAGGGTGAAGTGTCCTGCCCAAGGACACAACGGCAGCAATTTGGATGTCAAGAGGCGGGGAGCGAGCCTGCAACCCTCAGGTTTCTGGCACGGCCACTCTACCCACTACGCCATATTCATTTGGATTTTTTTTTTTTAAATCTTCCTTTTTTATCTCCTTGTTCGTCATTATTTGCGTCCTGTCAGCCATGCTCTTCAGGAAATTAAAAAGTAAATAATCAAAATGGTTAAACATGTTTTTTAGTTAATGCAACAATACATTGTGTAAAATCCATACACATGACATAAAAAGATGTAAAAATAAATCAAATAAAAAACAATTCGAATGGTCTGTTGTAAGGGTTGTGAGTTTGCTACAAGCTTGAGGTATTTTATTCCCACCCCTAAAGATGACCTAATATGGTTTGTAAGAAAACTGCTCTAGTAACATAAGCAGAAGTGTGTGGCCATATTGCAGTGTTTTCGTGTTTCCCTTTAAAAGGACTCAAAAAACACACTGACACGCTCACTCCCCTTTAATTATTCACTAAGAGCAGGTGGTCAAGGGGCAGGGCTAAATGTGTGTGTGTGTGTGTGTGTGTGTGTGTGTGTGTGTGTGTGTGTGTGTGTGTGTGTGTGTGTGTGTGTGTGTGCGTGTGTGTGTGTGTGTGTGTGTGTGTGTGTGTGTGTGTGTGTGTGTGTGAATGATGATTAACACAAAAAAGTGGCGACCCCCAATCTCATGTGTACCTCTTTCGTTCACGCTTGTCCAATGAATAGCAAACACTGTAGATTGAAGCGTAAGAGCCAGACAAAGGCCCCAAACCGTGTATCAGCCTCCTCTAAATAAACTGTCCTCTTACTTGCGTACAATATTTTGCTACTCTACCACCAGCCAAAAAAGGCTCTTTTATTCATGCATTCGTGTTGCTGTAGGACTAATGAAGATGACCAAAATGCAGCTGTATTATCAATTTTGGTAGCACAAGCCATGTTACGTTATAATCATACATAAGTAGTCCAGCAATGAAGATTTTATGATGACCTAATATACTCAAGATTTTAGCGCTTTGTTAAAAGTTGTTCAGCAGCCAAAAAAAAGGGGAGGAGGAACGCTTTGTCGTTTCTATTGGTATTCAAAGCCACACATGTCTAACTGGTGCCAAGACTGACTTGTTTATTGGATCGGAAATGTGATTTTACTAGTGTGCTTGATATTGTGAGGAAAGAGGATTGTGGTCCAACATGTCAACAATCTGCACGAATTGGAAACAAATAGTGTGTGCACGGCTGCAAGAACACATAGAGCGCCAAACCAAACAAATATAACTCACACTGAAACATGTATTGTCCACATTTGTAATCCCGCACACTGCCAAACAAGCCGCATTGAAGACAGTGGATGTGAAAGGAAATATGGGTGTACAGTATAATACATGTGATAAAAGCATACGATAGAGGCAGGGAAACATGAGAGAGGGAGGAATGAAGAGTAAAGATGAAAGTGAGTAGCTGACTTTCCATCAGCGGTGATCAATATTAGTGTCTAACAAGGCAGCACTCCAGTTTTTACTGTAAATCATCTTATACTATGACGGAGCATCTAAATGATCCTACCATAGCAAACGTACTAGCAAGAGGAGACTTACTGGTTTAGCTCCACATCCAAGGTGAACTTCCTGCCAAAAGCCTCCACTTGAAAGCTGGCCTGGGCCACGTGGTTCATCTGAAAGAGGACAAAGCAGAAAGGATGACAAAGCTTTAGCTATTAGTGCCTCATTCATGGATCAAAACATGCATCAGACAGATGTACATTGATGGATGGCTTCAGGCGCTCTTCACAAACTGACAGCTCATTAACACATCAGTGTTCATTAAATCTTCTTGATATTGAAATATTAAACAAAAGCACACACACACACGCACAAGCACGCACACGGACAACCAACCAACTCACATGGTTCGGGAGTTGTGGAAGTAGATATAATTTTGTAAAAAAAAATTTAACTTCAAAATGTCAGCTATCTACTAGTATTGATAGTTGATTTTTGTACAAAAATTCAGCTAAATTTTGAAAACTGTCTTCTTCTGAGTTGCATTATGAAGTCACTTTTTATGAGATACTGTATGTTCCATTTAAAAATATTTTTTTATTTTTAAAATAACTTTTTTTTCCATTTACACCCATGCACCAGACACATTAATATAAAGAAATTGCTGCATGTATCCTGGAATGCACCAGTGGCAAAAACACTGCTCATCAGAACATGATTTCCTTAAAGGGTAACTGCACTTTTTTGGGGAATTTTGCCTATTATTCACAATACCTATGTGAGACAAGAACATGTTTTTTTTTATGCATTCTAAATGTAAATTGTAAAATACGACTTGTGCTCGACGTACAGTACATGTCGTGAACTGCATATTACAGTTTTTTTCAATTGCGAAGACAATTTTACAAACTAGCAATGTTTTATCAAAAATACTTAACACAATTCACAAGACCACACAACCAAACTGCAAAATATCTCTTATAGATGCAAAATGAAGCACTGCAACCAAAACTACAAAACCAGTGAAGTTGGCAAGTTGTGTATATCGTAATTAAAAACAGAATAAAATAATTTGCAAATCCTATTTAACTTGTATTCAATTGAATGGACTGCAAAGACAAGATATTTAATGTTCGAACTGAGAAACCCAATTTTTTTTGGCAAATAATCATTAACTTAGAGTATAAGGACAGCAACGCATTGCAAAAAAGTTGGCACAGGGGCATTTTTACCACTGTGTTACATGGCTTTTTTTCTTTTAACAAATCTCAGTAAACGTTTGGGAACTGAGGAGACCAATTTTTGAAGCTTTTCAGGTGGAATTATTTCCAATTCTTGCCTGATGTACAGCTTAAGTTGTTCGACATTCCGGAGTCTCCGTTGTCGTATTTTACGCTTCATAATGCTCCACACATTTTCAATGGGAGACAGGTCTAGACTACAAGCAGGCCAGTCTAGTACCCGCACTTGATGATAAGGATGTCATTTTAGTGTGTCAGCATTAGCAATTGGAAAAAAACTGTAACCAAGGATTGGCGACATTGTTACGATAGGAGCTAACACCTAGAAACTACTTTAAGTAACATGCTGTCTTGATCACGGCAGTAACTAGTTTATGCAGCTTTAGATACACTGATCTTGTATAGTAGAACGTTGTGGCCATAAACCGAGAAGTTAGTCAACTTTGAAATTCAATTTAGACCTGAAGAGATTGCTCGGAAGACACGGTTGCACCAAACTTTTTGTTTGTTTGTTTGTTTTGTTTTGTTTTAACTGTGGAGTGAGGATTATGATGAATTGATCATTTAATCCGGGAACTCAAGTCTTGTGCTGCAAAATATAAACATCTCATCAGTCAACATCCCAATGAAAACAGACATTGTACAGTAAGTGATTGTTTTATTATGTTTGTAGTTCATATTTTTTGTTTAGCACTCAGCTACGTGATGCTTAGTGTTTCATTATTCTTAGATCTGCTTTTCACTCAGCTACTAAAACTTGTAGATCATGCTCCTTATATTTATGCTAAAAAATGTGAGGTTCTGATCATCATTTGTCCCAAAGTAATGTTTGTTGGCTCTCATTAAAGTCTTCTATGATTAGTTGTGTTGTTGTTATTGAGGGAAATAGCAACATTGTAATGTGTCTGTGAAATTAATAAGCCGCCGTAATGCTTAAAATTACCAAAATACATAAATATTACACGTTATTATGAATGTGTCTGTTATTACATTATTTACCTACTGTATGTACTTACAGCATGTAAATAAAACATTGTTGTAGGTTTTTGGATGTTTTTAGAGCACTTTACTGTCAGAGTAGATCGAATCCCCATTACCTGCATTGTTAGCTGACTTTTGCTAATGTTTATTTACGAAAGCACAAAAAAGACAAAGACTTGTGTTCTTGTTTCACATAAGAATTGTAAATGACAGGCAAAAATACAAAAAGGGCAGATCTCATTTGAGAAAAGGCATCATGTTCACAGAACCCAAGGTATGTTAGAAATCTCTTAATTGCTATATGATGTTTGTACCAAATACAACTAAACTATGAAATCTGGTTTTGTTGGCTTTACATTAATATGTCCTTTTTTATAAAAGATATTGGGGTGCTTAAAATTGCTTTATTTGATCTTAATTGTGATTCTTATTCATTCGGATTCTCAATCAAGTCATAATTTTCAATAATCATTTAAAAATATATAATTGGTTTAAGCCATATCCGCGCTTACTCGCTGGGCATATGTGTCATACATCAGCAGTTGTAACCTGTTTTTAAAATGTTTAATTATAATTTTTATACCAAAAAATATACTGTTAAAATCGGTTGGAATCAAGAATCGAAATCGAATCGTAAGTTGTTGTAGGATTTCCATCCCTGGGAGAGATAGCAATTTCTATGTAATAAATGGCTGTCTTCCATAGATGTGCTTGCTCTATTGAGCTGCTATGAAAAAAAACATCTTGCCAACCCTCCCGAATTTTCCGGGAGACTCCCGAATTTCAGTGCCCCTACCGATAATCTCCCGGGACAACCATTCTCCCGAATTTCTCCCGATTTCCAGCCGGACTTAAGGCACGCCCCCTCCAGGTCCGTGCGGACCTGAGTGAGGACAGCCTCTCGTCACGTCCGCTTGGCTAACCAAAAAGTAACCACAGAACACTACCTTAGACTTAGACTTAGACTTAGACATATTAAGACTATACCGTATAGTGTTCTGTGGTTACTTTTTGGTTGGCCAACGGTTTACGTTGTATTGTGCACCCTGATGGCAAGTGTGGGAGTCTTTTTTTTTTCATTTTTTTTTTTTCAAAACCTTTATTTATAACATTCAATATAAAAAAAACAACCAAATAAAAATCAAAACAAGTACAGAAACAGTACAAAAACGGTACAAATCAGCACCAGGGGGTTTGTAAATTCAATAAAGCAACTAAAGAAGAATGCAAAAAATATATATACACATATTTATATATATATATGTAACAAAATGTAAAGCCATAGGCTCACATAGGTTCTATAAATAATCCAAATTTGGAGCACAGCATTGTCGTTTTCACAGCTTTTTGGTTGTTAGAGGTAGAGAGTGTTTTAATGTAAAGTTCTAAATCTTTTTTTAAAGGCACAAAAAACAGGTCAGGTATTGAGAAACGTACATTTATGAATATAAAACTTAGCCAATAGTATAATGAGGTTGCTAAGGTAAAATTCATTTTCAAATTTTTTTCATATAGTGTAAATCCAAATATCACATCTTTAAAACAAAGCACACATTTGTCCTGGACAAGTGTGGGAGTCGGTTCTGAAGTATGAAGTAAAGAGACGTAACTTCATGACCTCGCCTGGTTATTGACTGCGACCCAGAATATTAAACAGCCCATACCTATTCTCCTTCAAAGGCTGTGCTACTGGCTGCAAAGCATTGCACTTTCAAATACAACAATGAGTAGAGAGGAGTGTTATGTGTGTATATGTGTAAATAAATGAACACTGAAATTCAAGTATTTATTTTATTTATATATATATATATATATATGTATATATATATATATATATATATATATATATATATATATATATATATATATATATATATATATATATATATATATATATAATAAAATACATACATACATATATAAATATATATATATATATATATGTATTTTATTATATATATATATATATATATATATATATATATATATATATATATATATATATACATATATATATATATATATACATATATATATATATATATATATATATATATATATATATAGCTAGAATTCACTGAAAGTCAAGTATTTATTTTATTTGATAAGAAATATTTCAGTGAAATCTCCCGAATTTGGAGGTCTCAAGGATGGCAAGTACATTCATCAGACAGAAAGATCTCTATTGATGGATGGCTGCAGAAGCTCTTGAATGCACCAGTGACACAATTCCATTATTCCCTTCTGTTTACTTATCATTCTCACATAACCCATGGATGGATGGATGGATGGATGGATGGATGGATGGATGGATGTTTTATTCATCTACAAGAGGAATTCACAACTTTGTGTACCAAATCTAAAATGGCTCAATAAGTAATTTAGAAAATGGATGGATGGAGTATTGGGGGGAAATTTGAGCAATTTTGATTATTTTTTTCTAATAGAAAATGACAAAAGAAACTGGCAAAAGACTGATTATCAATAATTGCTAGAGGTTTTTTTTTGTTTTTGTTTTTGTTTTTTTACATTTTGATAAAACCATTTATGCCCAGAATGATTCAGTTCAAACATATTTCAATATTGACTACAGTGCAATATTCCACATTATAATGGAAGTTAGCAGTAGTTCTTCAAAATGATAACAAATTATAATTTATAAAATATTTAAAATACATTTATTATAGTTTATTTATCTTTTAAATGTTATGAATTATTTGTTCTAAATATTAAAATAAACTTCTGCATTTTGCCAGATTCCCAGCTATTATTTGACGACTAATAATCACATTACCAAAAATTATTTGTCCAGCAAATGAATCATTCTGGGCTGAAGTGTGATATGTTTAGAAACATGTGCATTATTATGGTTGCATGTGTGTGTTGGATTGGTCTGAAGGACAATTATCATGTCTTGCTACGGTTGGACGCAGATGGTGCACAAGCATGGGGCTTCCTTCATTGATATATTACAAACTCTCGGGACAATGAGTCATTTCGGTGCAGGTCAAACCAGGGAAGCCCCTAACTCCCTGCCCCCTCTCTCCTCCATGTTAGTGCCACGGATTCCCTTCATAATGGGGTGGATGCTTCATGACAACAAGAGGAGGAGGGGATGGAGATCAACCAAGGCTCACACGTTCCCCAGAGAGCACACGCTCTATTGTTTGTATGCGTGTGTCTGCTCCATGCATACAGGAGTGGCTAAAATACATATGCATAATGGCAGCCCTCTGGATGACAGTTCATAAAGAATATTGAATCTTTGATGGAAGATATGAAGACAGCACCAGTGTTCCCAGACCTGCACCAAACCCACATTGAGTTCCATTCCAGACCACAGAACAGCAAAGTAGGTTTAGGCAGCAGGTTTCTGCAAAATGTTAAATTTATGAAAGAATATCTCCCAAATTTCAATTTAATTCCATTCATTTAAATTATGGTTGCAAGCAGGGAATATAACTGCCATTCAAATTCAAATTAAAGGAATTGTAATTGTAATTGCAATTTGGTGTATTCCAGTATTATGCTTTGCACTATACAGGTATATGCAGCATATTCCATTCAAGACCGTTTTACATATTTCATAGAAATATCATTACTATGAACCTCATGTACACATTATACTTTTAGTTTCTCAAATTTAGACACATTTTAAGTATAATAGATCGATTTAGACTTAGACAAACTTTAATGATCCACAAGGGATATCCACCATATGTTTAAATTTCAGCAAATGTTTTTCGTCCACAATAATGAACAAAAGCATCTTCTATAAAAACAAGTGTTTTAATTACTTCCAAATTATGGAAAATGGTAAAACAAGTAATATTTTCCAGAATGCTTTACTTTATCCAAGTATTCAAAACAGATAGAATTTGTGTTTAATGTTAGTGTTTGTTCAGTGTTTTTAGTATTTTGCCCAAGTCTTTTTAAAAAGTGACAAATTATTCCTGTTACAGTACTAGGCACTCAAAGAGCTTCTATGAATTGCAATACATTTAATTCCACTTCCTGTAATTACAATTCAACTTCTTGTAGGGCAAAGCCTATTCAAATAAAATTGTAATCCTCCAAATGAAATGAATTGAGAGTCCAAATTCGGAACGCCCACTTGCATACAAATTATATTTTGTCTTTTAAACATGTTCAAATCAATCAACCACCGCCATGACCTAAAAAACGTGTTGTCTTATTTTCATTATCAGCCATTTTATAAAGTGGTACCTCGGTTTTTGTAAGTAATCCATGTAAAAGGCTCCAAGGAAGACCAAACTGTATAAAAACAAAAGCAATTCTGCACATACAAAATAATGCAAATGCAATTAAAAAAACAAAAAACTTTTATATAGAATATAGTTTTACATAAAGAAAACAATATGAAATACATATGAATAATGAAAAGAATTGATCAATTTAACATTTAACACCACGTTTACCGGTACCTTTATTGACTCTTGTTGGCAAAGACAGCAATAAGCGTCAAGGAAGGATAAGAAGGAAGAGCACGAACATCACTTTCCTACTTTTAAATTTGATAGTCTTTCTCACCTTTTTTATCAAAGTGCTGGCACTTGCAACTTTCTTTGGCCCCTTGGGGCCTTATTTTTCAGTCATAATCAATTTCAAAAAGTACAGAGATTGAGTCAACAACACGTGGATTTTTTGGTTTGGGCACTCCTTTACACAAAATGATTCGCGGGCAAACGGGACAAGTTTGTAACACACAATGTTTGGACAATAACTACGATACGAAAATCGGTGCAAACTTTTGGCGAGAACCGAATCTTAAAAAAAGTGTGGTTATGAAAGCCGAGGTGTCGCGGTATATGCAAACAAAGCACTTTCCTCCATACGAGACAGAGCTTTCTTCCGGTCACTCACACACAGAACAGTGACCCGCAGAAAAAGAGTGTAGTTATTAGAATCATGTGCATTTTGTTGTCACTATGGCACTAACCACCTTAAACATGATGTTCTCATACAAACTGTGTAATTTCATTTTTCGGGCCAAGAAAAGGCCTCAACGCCTCAATGCATTTTCTATAATAATAGACAAAAACACACGATCTACTTTCATTTGAGATACTTGTTTTTCCACCAAACACATCAAGAGGGACGGCGTGGCGCAGTGGTAGAGTGGCCGTGCGCAACCCGAGGGTCCCTGGTTCAATCCCCACCTAGTACCAACCTCGTCATGTCCGTTGTGTTCTAAATGTAAATTGTAAAATACGACTTGTGCTCGACGTACAGTACATGTCGTGAACTGCATATTACAGTTTTTTTCAATTGCGAAGACAATTTTACAAACTAGCAATGTTTTATCAAAAATACTTAACACAATTCACAAGACCACACAACCAAACTGCAAAATATCTCTTATAGATGCAAAATGAAGCACTGCAACCAAAACTACAAAACCAGTGAAGTTGGCAAGTTGTGTATATCGTAATTAAAAACAGAATAAAATAATTTGCAAATCCTATTTAACTTGTATTCAATTGAATGGACTGCAAAGACAAGATATTTAATGTTCGAACTGAGAAACCCAATTTTTTTTGGCAAATAATCATTAACTTAGAGTATAAGGACAGCAACGCATTGCAAAAAAGTTGGCACAGGGGCATTTTTACCACTGTGTTACATGGCTTTTTTTCTTTTAACAAATCTCAGTAAACGTTTGGGAACTGAGGAGACCAATTTTTGAAGCTTTTCAGGTGGAATTATTTCCAATTCTTGCCAAGTATTCTAGAAGCGAGCACGAAGAAGAGGGTGAAACGTTGGAGCAGACGGAAGGCAATAGAGTGAGGAGAAATCGACTCGGAGTTGCAAATGTGGAACTTGAAGCCAAGCTATTTCGACATAAATGGCGTGCTTACCCATAATTAACCGGAAAAAACGTCCCTGGCCAGCTGGACAAAACAGACAACTGTCCATCGAGTGAGTCACACTTTATATTGATCATGATACACGCCACACGTCATGGGTGTTATTACAACTGCAGTACATACGCGGTCTGGCTAGCTGTGTACAAACAGAACATGGAATGTGGGCTAATACTTTACATATACGATATATATATATATATATATATATATATATATATATATATATATATATATATATATATATATATATATATATATATATATATATATATATATGTATATATGTATATATGTATATATATACATATATATATATATATATATATATATATATATATATATATATATATATATATATATATATATATATATATATATATATATATATATATGATTGTTCATGTTTTTCAGTCAGTACAGATTGGTGTTCTATCGCAGTGTTGTGCATTACAAACTCAAACGCATTTCATGCTGACGTAGAAGCTAGCTTATCTCTCGCTGTCGTTCGCTTTTATGGCTACCGATGCACGCTAGAAAAAGAGTTCCTCAGTGTTCGCTCTTACAATAACCATGTCGCTACAGTTTGGTTATTATACGGGTTACGGAAAGTAAATTAGTATTTGTGACAGTTTTTTAATACATTTTTAAAGTGATTTAGCGGTATAATTGATTGCTCCCATTAGCTGCATTGCTAGCCACCAAGAACGAGACGCTTTTTACATATTAGAATGCAAAATTTAAAAAAAAAACTTTTGTCGTCTTGTTTCACATAAGGATCAATAGGCAAAATTCCAAAAAAGTGCAATTCCCTTTTAAAGCTAGCTGGCAATAATCTTCTGATGTCACCTCAACACCAGTTTGATCAGTTCTTGGCTGTTTTTAGCGGCACAATCTAAAAACAAACCTGTCAAGCCTAGTTTATTTATGGCCTTTGACTATTTTTAAATCCCAAATGCAAACATCAACTATCCAATAGCAGAGGACTCCAGCAAAGTGCTCTTATAAATGATAAATGGGTTGTACTTGTATAGCGCTTTTCTACCTTCAAGGTACTCAAAGCGCTTTGACACTACTTCCACATTTACCCATTCACACACACATTCACACACTAATGGCGGGAGCTGCCATGCAAGGCGCTAACCAGCAGCCATCAGGAGCAAGGGTGAAGTGTCTTGCTCGCTGATTCTCCACTTCGTGCGCGCGCGCGACACCCTTTTGCGCGTGCGTGGTGCCTTTTTGCGCGCGTGCCGTCTCGGTCTGTGCGCTGGCATGTTTCTTTTTGGCACTTTGGGGGCGGGTATGCTTAGCCGGCCCCTTCTTTCTGATTGGCCAGGCGAAAAATGCTCAGAGATAATCAGAAGTATAGCAGGGCGGGTCATCGTCAATATGTATCAAGCTTGTTATAGGCGCAAAGTTTTCACTTCTTCTTGAACATTTGTTTTCTAATTTATGGAATTTCTTTTGATTCAGCCATAAAATTAATGAAATAATCTTTGAATTTTGTTTTTAAAATGTTAAAAATAGCCTTTTAATAATGTATTCTGAAACAGTTTAAAATAATCAGAGAACTGACTAACACTGACCCTACACAACTATGTTGCACAATTAAGTCATTTTTTTTATAGCGAAAGAGGTGATTTCAACAGGTGCAGCATCCTATGTCATATCTACATGTAATAAGATTTGTAACAAGGCAAACCGTTTATAAATTGCTCGAAAATCGAGCAAGTTATGGTAATTTAATTGGTACATGTACTAATTAAATTACCACAACTTGCTTTGACATCAATGTAATGATTGAGGCTAGCTGTCCGAGGTAAGATGGCTACAACGTTGCTACGCTGGAGAATGATTGGTCTTATGAAAAATGCTCAGAGCCAATCAGAAAGGAGGGGCCGTCTAAGCATACCTGCCCCCAAAGTGCCAAAAAGAAACATGACAGCGCGAGGAGAGATGCCAGGAGTACACAGAGAGCGCACAGACCGAGACGGCGCGTGCGCAGAAAGGCACCGCGCACGCGCAAAAAGACACCACGCGCGCACAAAAGGGTGTCGCGCGCGCACGAAGTGGAGAATCAGCGCGCGATAACAGTTTTTATGCGCTCGGATTTTTGGCACTAATGTGACGCCATATCTTTCCTCTCAGATTCAGACAGGACTGAGCAGGTGATCAGAGGACCACTGTCTATTAAGGAGAACTTTTCATTCCCCAAACGGCATGATGGCCGAAGTTTTCATTATACCTACAGACAGCTAGTCAATGGGGAAAAAGTCAAGCGTAGCTGGCTGACTTATTCAAGAAGCAAAGATGCAGTCTATTGCTTTTGCTGCAAATTATTTTCCAAAAAGTCCTTAAAACTGGCAGCCGAGGGACAGCGGGATTGGGTCAACATAGGTGCACTGCTGAAACAGCATGAAAACAGTGAAGATCATTGTAGCAACATGGTGAAATGGAAGGAATTTGCCTTGCGTCTTTCAAAGGGGAAAACTATTGATGAATTTAACTTCAGTAGACTGCGCTCTCTTTGTACAAAGTAAACATTAAATATGAACAATTAACTAAAAATGTAAACTAGTAATTAAAGACTAATAAGTACAAGACTGATGAGACAAGATGACACTTTTACTGTAAATACAAAGCTTTATCACTTGGACTGTTCAACCCCAGGCCACTCTTGTAGCTGAATGTTTTCTACATTTTAAGATTAGGAACCATATGTGGCACTCTGGACATCATTCGTTCATTCATTGGTATTATTTATGTTCTTAACTGGGCCACCCCCATATCTTTATAAATGACATGTCATTTGTAAAGACATGCCAGGCTGACAATAGGATAATGTAAACAACACTGCCAGAGCCGCAATGAGTTTATAGTAGGTGTGTGAATGATCAACAATCAATATTATTGGCAGAAATAGAGGGCCCCAAAATCAAATTTTGCTTAGGGCCCCATGGAGGCTTGGGCCGGCACTGTGTATATATATATATAATATGAAATACTTGACTTAGTGAATTCTAGCTGTAAATATACTCCTCCCCTCTTAACCACGCCCCCAACCACGCCCCCCACCCCCCACCCCACCTCCCGAAATCGGAGGTCTCAAGGTTGGCAAGTATGCTGTACTTGAATATTATTTGTTTTAGCAAGAAATGTGCAGCTGGTATGGGCTCCAGCACCCCCCTTCCCGCGACCCCATAAGAGACAAGGGTAGAAAATGGATGGTTGGTTATCCAAGAGCTTGCGACCCCTAGTGAAATAACCATGCAACAGCAATTTTGCATGTTCGTTATTGGAAGTTATAAATGGACATTGAAGGCCAAAAACAGCATTATTATCTGGTAGTCGTGTTAAGGATGGAGGTAGAAATTTACTAAAAACTCGTTTTTTTATTGTTATGGATGTCATGTATTTAATGTTTATCCATAAAAGGTCAGCAATTACGTCTTATTATCACAAGTATTATGTATGTTTACCGTTCGCATAGATGCTATGTGTTTTGCAAATATTTCCCCAACACAGGTGCTGAATGCAAACATGTAAACAACCAGCACCGAGCAACAAAACACAGCGTGCGTACCTGCGGGGATCCGTGGCTGCCCCTCACCCGGGTGCTGAGCTGATCGTGGCCGATCTGGCTGTGGTTGTGTCGGCTGTAGAGCAGGCGGACAGGCAGCGTGTCCTCCCTGCCCCGAAACCTGCCTTCTTTACGAGGCGCATTGAAGATCGACGAGACGCCTGCTGAAAGAAAGGGAAAACCATTCATTGTTATTACTAAGAGGACAAATAAAAACATCCTCCTCTATATGAAAACAGACAGAAATAATCCTACAAACTACCATTAAGGGGCTGGAGGTTGTTCTGGTGACCGACGTGCATCAATCCGCAGACGCACAAAAGGGAAATCCACCACGGAGAGCGCACCATCGTCATCCTCATCGTCACCATTTTCTCCTTCCTCTCCATCTCTGTGGCTGGGAAATGACAAAACAATGCGGTAATCCAGGAGCGGGCTCCTGTCTTCGCAAGGGGAGGCTGCTGGTCTGGGTTCTGCAGTCCCTGTGATGGGAGGCCAATGGGGGTGGGGTGGAGGAGGGAGTCTGGACGAGACGGAACGCCGAGCGCGTACTGAGCGCAACAATACACCGTGGTTCATCAGCAGCGAGTAGGAGGGGGGTGGAGGGAGGTATGGAGGCCAGAGTACACCTCCTTAAAACACACCATTATCCAGCGGCTCGCTGCAGAAAACATTAGCAAGCAAGGAAGAATGGAGGGGATGCCGAAGCCCGACACCAAGCGCCATTTCTCCGGGACTCACGTCATCTGCCATAAATCTCAGCATATGAAAAGAGGGCCAACGAGGGAGGTTTCTGCGTGCATTTTCCATGCAGCTTCATTGTTCTTCACCAGCATTTATTGATCACTCTCTCGGGGGGCGGTACCGCGTGCTACCTTGCATGATACAATATTCAGCTTTTTTTTTTGTATGGTTCATACTTTCAGCAGATTTACGTTCCGATGACTACCCAGCTGGCATTCATTCAACGTTCAAATGTTGAAACAACATTTAACGTTGAATGGTTGAAGGAACGTTGAGAACATTCCAATAAATCACTGTGGAAATATTAAAAAAGATTTACATGTTAACTTTATTCATAGTCCTTATATTATGAATTGTCACCATGGTTATTCCTTTTATTTTACTAGCATCTTTAGATTTTTCTTTTTTTCCTCAAATTACTCAGGCGAGTGCTCCACCGTGTGTGTGTAAAACAGAAAGATCATCCACCGGAAGGTAGCAGTATTGCAATAATATGGTTTGCATCTGCCGTAAAATCAAGTAGAAGACGAGACTGTAGAAGTAGGCGCAATTTGAATTAAACAACTTGGTACTGTTTGAATGGTGGATCACAAACATCTTCCTGAGTCAAAATAACACTCATGTATCTCACACATAGTTTGTTTACATCTGGGGGTGGGGTACATAGCCTAGCTATCTCTAATAGTACATAGTGATGTACTATTACAGACCTGGACATTCTGCGGCCCGCGGGCCACATCCCTTTGTGTGTCCCTGTCCGGCCCACGTGAGGCCAATCATAAATTACAAAATAAATTTAAAAAAGTATCTATGTCGAGTGTGCAATAAAACGGTGCTGCTTTTGTTTTGAAAAGCGTTATTTGTATTACTTCTGTGTGGACGTACAGTATGTGTGTGCGTGATTGTGAGTGAATGTGAAGAGCGGCAATCACAAATTACAAAATAAAGTTTAAAAAATCAAATCAAATCAAATCAACTTTATTTATAAAGCACATTTAAAATTTACCACAGGGGTAGCCAAAGTGCTGTACAATGAACAGGTTAAAAGATAAAACGAGTACCGAGCAAACACAACACAACACAAACAGAACACGATAAAAAATAAATAATTAAAATAGAATTAATAAAAACATAAAAACAGGATCACAGCAGGTGTATTATGGGGCGCCATTGCAGGATGGATATCACTCAGTGTTAAAAGCCATGGAATAAAAGTATGTTTTTAAGAGAGATTTAAAAACAGGAAGAGAGGAGGCTTGTCTAACACTCAGAGGTAGGTCGTTGCAGAGCTTGGGAGCAGCAACGGCGAAAGCTCTGTCACCTCTAAGCTTCAGCCTTGTGTCAGGGACCGTCAACAGCAGCTGATCGGCTGATCTTAAGGATCGGGTGGGGCAGTAAGGCTGAAGGAGGTCGGAGAGATAGGTTGGCGCGAGGTTGTTTAGACATTTAAAAACAAATAAAAGGAGTTTAAAATTGATACGGTAACGCACAGGGAGCCAGTGAAGGGACGCTAAAATAGGGGTGATGTGCTCACGTCTGCGGGTCTGTGTTAGCAGACGAGCAGCAGAGTTCTGCACGAGCTGCAGGCGGGCGAGGGAGGCCTGGCTAATGCCTACATACAGGGCATTACAATAATCAAGACGAGTCGAGATAAAGGCGTGGATTAATTTCTCAAGATCATGTCTTGATAGAAGCGGTTTCACTTTCGCTATTTGGCGTAATTGATAAAAGCTTTTTTGAACGACGCTGCTGATTTGTTTTTCGAATTTAAAATCTGAGTCAAACTTTACCCCCAGGTTTGTGACACAGTCGCTGAGATACGGGGTCAGAGTGCCGAGGTCAACGTTGGGGGAGGGAGAGCGACTTGGACCGAACAACATAACTTCTGTTTTGTCTTCATTTAGGCTCAGTAAGTTAGCTGAAAGCCAGACTTTGATGTCGTGCAGGCAGTCAATAAGACGTTGAACCGTGTTATTTTGTGCCATGGGAAAATAAATCTGGCAATCATCGGCATAAAAATGAAATGCAATACTGTACTTCCTAAAAATAGAACCAAGGGGGAGAAGGTAAAGCGCAAATAAAATTGGGGCAAGGATTGAGCCCTGGGGGACCCCATGTGGTAAAGGAGCTGTGGACGACATAAAACTGTCTACTTTTACACAAAAACTCCTGTCGGTTAGGTACGACCGGAACCAGTTGAGCGCGGCGCCCTTAATGCCCACACAGTTCTCAAGACGAGTGATTAAGGTGGCGTGGTCGACGGTGTCGAACGCAGCAGACAGATCTAAAAGCACCAGGACAACATATTTACCAGAATCAGTGGACAGGAGGATATCGTTAAAAACTTTTAGAAGCGCTGACTCTGTGCTGTGGAGGGCTTTAAAACCGGACTGGAACAGCTCAGTGATACCATTATCCTCTAAGAAGGGCAACAACTGACTGTAGACAACCTTCTCTAATATTTTGGAAATGTATGGAAGATTAGAGATAGGTCTGAAGTTAGAGAGGAGAGAGGGGTCGAGGCTGGGTTTTTTAAGTAGAGGTCGTACCACTGCATGTTTAAACTCTACTGGAACTATTCCAGAAGAGAGGCTACTATTGATAATGTTAAGGACACTTGATCCAATAGTAGCAAGTACCTCCTTAAACAGGCGAGGTGGGAGGGCATCTGCAGGAGAACCAGAGGGCTTCATATGACTAACTGTGTCACTTAAAAAAGAAAAGGACACCGGCTCAAACTGATGGAAAACAGAAGAGAAATGCAGGGGAACAGAAGGGTCATATGAAGGCTGAGATAGACTGGCTCTAGTTGACACAATTTTGTCAGTGAAAAAATGGAGACAATTTTCACAGAATTCAAAAGAAGCATCAAAACCAGCAGATTTGGGAGCATCAATGACAGTGTTAATAGTTTTAAACAGAACTCTGGGGTTGTTACAGTTAGAAGATATAATCTGAGATAGATATATATTCATTTCTGCTTTTACAGTCATCTGAAAGGAAAACAGGCTTTCTTTAAAAATGGCAAAGGACACATGCAGCCTGTCTTTTTTCCATTTTCTCTCTGCTCTTCTACATACGCGCCTGGCAGCCCGAGTGACGTCATTCAACCAGGGCTGAGGCGTGGCTTTAGCGCGGCGGCATTTGAAAGGCGCGATCGTGTCCAGTGTTTGTAAGCAAATAGAGTTGAACCCAGAAACCAACTCTTCAGTATTCAGACACACAGATGCTGCAGAATTATCATCACAAAGAGTCGAAAAAATAGAGGAGAACCGAGCAGGAGACGAAGAATTAAACATGCGAGAGCGTTGGGGCGGTGCGCACAATTTAACTGGACACTGCGTGGCAATATCAAACAGGATCGGCATGTGATCAGAGAACACAGCGTCGCAAATGTCCAAATTAAAAACACACAAACCATACGAGAGCACTAAATCGAGTGTATGCCCGCGTTCATGTGTAGAACCACACACAGACTGTACAAAGTTAAATGAGTCGATTATATTCAGGAAGCTCCTGGAAAGCGGCTCGTCTGGACAGCAGGTGTGAATATTAAAATCACCCACAATAAGGACACGATCATATTTGGGCAGGATTTCAGCCAGAAATTCAGAAAAGTCAGTTATAAAGTCTTTGTGGTACTTGGGTGGTCGATAGATGACGGCACACAGGACGACATCAGAAAGACCCAGTTCAAACATGCACAGTTCGAAGCTTGAAAAGGAGGATTGTAGGCGGATCTGACGGCATTTAAAGTCATTTTTAAAAACGACTGCTAATCCTCCTCCTTTTCGACCGGACGGCCGTGGGGAATTAAAGTAGGAACACTCCGGAGGCAGAAGTTCATTAAGAGGGGCGGACTCACCGGCTCTCAGCCATGTCTCCGTCACACAGAGGAAGTCCAGTCCGCGGGAAGTGAAGAAATCCTTCAGGATAAAAGTTTTGTTTGTCAAAGATCTTGCGTTCACAAGACCGAACCTGGCCGGGGCCAGCACGTCCAAGGCCGCAATTAATCCGGGTGGGGCTCGACACACAGACCGCAGGTGGTGGTGATCCACCCCGCGCCTCCGGGGGCGGGGACAGCAGGAGCGACGACGGCAAGCTTCTTCCTCCAAACCAATGATAGGAACCAGCCAGGAGCCGATGGGATCGAGCGAGCGTGGGTGCAGGAGGAGACCGGATACCGCACCATTCCTCCTTCGGGAAGCCACGGGAAGCCGGGCCAGGAGTGCCCTAACTTTCACCAGCTGGCCGCCACGTTTACCGCGGCGCCGGAGACGCTTCCGCCGGGGGAGAGGAGCCAGGGGGCGGGAAAGGAAAGCAGGAATCCGGCCAGGTGAAAAAGCTGACTGGGACGTCGAAAAACCAACGTCGAAGTTGATCATATCAGTGGGAGAGGGGCAAAGATCCAACAGTGTTTGGCGGTCATACACAAGCAGTGAGCTGACAGAGACGAAAATAGACGCAAACAACACAAAAACGAACAGAGCTGACAGCGAGAGACGGCAGGCCAAAGCACATACTGGCGCCATCTTGCATCGGGGCGTGGTCAGGGTTCAATCTGTCTCATGCGACATCTATGTCGTGCGCGCAATACAACTGTTCTGCTTTTTTTCGAACTGGTCCATCCTCGAACAGGTCCATTGCTGCCAGAAGAATAAAATGATAATAAGAAAAATAAAACAACTTGACGTCACGTCGGGATTTTGTGAGAATAAAATCAGGTAAATCAAGATTTGAAGGCATAACTCTTACAGAAAACGTAACATAAACATGATACGAATGCATTGTGTTGATAACGGCAAGCAACTAACATAGCGTTGGTACGTTAACATATGCTGGTTCGCTAGTACAGCGGGGTCAGTCGTGTTGTCTTTGACCTGAAGACGTTTTAGTGGTAAATTGTGGTAAAATATGAGTTAGAGTTTATGTTATTCACTAGGACTACGAGGGAAGCTACTCAACTCAGGCTCGTATATGGGGGCATATAATTCGCTCTCGGGCAAGTAGTGTTGCTTGTTTTAGTTTATACAGAACTGTATTGAGGATTTAACATGACTATGACTTGTATCTGCACTTAATGTGTATATTAATGTACTTTTTTGTGTGCTTAGTTTTAAAATAATTTCATTTTTAATGTTAGACACTGCACTTAATTACATATTCAATTTACAACTACCAAATGTTTACATACCACCAAGAAATGGTTACTTGGAAAAAAAAAGGGTTGTATCATTTTCCTTTGATTGTTTTTTTGAGTTACAGGTATTAATTTTTTAAAAGATTGAGGCGTCTGTGATGTAGATATGGTGAAATATTGATGGCTGTAAGCAGAGGTGGGACCAAGTCATTGCTTTGCAAGTCACAAGTAAGTCTCAAGTCTTTGCCCTCAAGTCTCGAGTCAAGTCCCGAGTCAAGACAGGCAAGTCCCGAGTCAAGTCCAAAGTCAAGACTGGAAAGTCTCAAGTCAAGTCCCAAATCCTGCATTTTGAGTTTCGAGTCCTTTCAAGTCGTTTTAACCACAGACTAATGTATTTACACAGATTGTGTATGCTTTTAAAACGCTGTATTTATTTATTAAAACAAGTGCATTTGAAATTGCAGGGAAAAAGATAGTGGTGACATTGCACTTCAAAATAGCACTATTAACCAGTCATTTTAAACATTTAACTCATTCCTTTACAGAATAAACACATTTGAAAAAACAAGTGCAACTGTACTTATTTGCACAAAAGTGTTAACATTGTATTTCCATGGCATATTGCATTGTAACTAGTTCCACAGCGGTTTCTGTCCTGTTCTTACCTTATCTCATTGATCTCATCTCATACTGTATGCGTGTTGTGTGTGCGTACACATGAAAAACATAACAAATATATGAACATAACAATGAACAGAGTTGTACTTTTTAGATGTCAGGGCCCTATGCAATATGTACACATATTCTTAATATAGTGTACATTTTAACTGACCTTTATTTGACTATGTTCGTCTTTTTGTAGGTGGCTAAAATACGAGGTGCTGCTGACCGCCGTCTAACGTTACGTTACTGTGTGTGATACATGGACTAACGTAACGTTATGTGTAGGTACCCCATGCAACCCTGCTTAAAAAAAATCACTTGACAAAAAGTATGAATAAGGTAGCGAACTGCAGTGGATGCAACATATTGCCGTGTTTGCAATGACGTTATAATCATAGACATCTTATAAGTAGAGGCAGCATTGGTTGCTGTGACGTGAGCAATTTGGCCGCCATCTTGAAGTGGTGATGAGGAGCCGGCGAGCAGCCTAAACTGACAGTTGACAGGTAGAAAACAAAGATGCCGGGCTGGTGTTCAGCGTTTTCCTGCTCAAATGAGCGGACTGTTGAAAATAGGAATCTGGGGATTCCTTTTCACAAGTAAGATTTAACATTAACGTACTATTGGTTGTATTTTATGAAAATAATATTACCACAGAGTTGAGAAGGAGCAAAGATCTTCAATATTTGTATGTGAAAATCACAAATAAATCTTCTGGGGGAGGATGACGACTCTACAAGGGTTTGGTTTACAAACTTTCAGTCCCACCTAAAACAAAATTCACCAGCCGCCACTGATTATGATGCATTCTCATTTTAGGCAAAGTATAAGACAATACTTTCTGAACAGTATAATTGTAACCAGGAATAAGTCTTCAAGTAACAATATTCAAATACTAACATTGTTGGGTAAAACAGAATTTGGTTTTATTCTGAATCCAGTGAAACAGATTGGTGGTTTTAGCTGATATAAAGACTTTCAGCTGTTTATATATTTTTAAGTATTTGGCAGACGCTTTTATCCAAAGCGACTTACATAAAAAATACATATAAAACAATCACTGCAAACATTATCATTTAAGGGAAGAATGTAATACAAAATATCAATACAAAGTGTCAAGACAGAATAAACTCTCTGCTGCTGAAGCAACAGAGATACAGTCTATAGTCCTAAGATATATAGATATCTAATGTATTCATACATTGTTTATGTAGGATATACGTATGTATATATAAATAAATGATAAATGGGTTGTATATAACCTAATCATATTGTTTCTTCAACTTAAAAATAGCTTACCGTTTTTTCTCCCTTCTCTGAGATTATATTCCCAGTTTTGATCTCAGACGTCTGGTCACTTATAGTGTATAAGAATATTACATTACTGTTAAGAAAACTATGAATAATAAAACTCGCCAAAACATGTGTCTGTTATCATAGCTAAACTTATGACAAAAAAGCGCGTGAAAATCAGTGGTATTCAGTGAGGTAAGATGAATTAAATGCGCTGACAGTTCATTGCTCCTGCCAAATGAATTGCTCTGAGTGGAGCGGATCACCACTCCAAGATGGCGGCCACGCGTCTCGTCTGCGCCAGTAGGCAGTAGCGCTCGATGCTGCGTCTACTTATAAGATGTCTATGGTTATAACGTTAGCAGTGAGTTTGCAGCCTCACTGATTTAACTACACAGCAAATAAAAGTCACGTTACTTAGCCAATAAACGTTATCTTACATTCAAAACTTACCCTTCTTTGTGCAACTTCAAATGTCGAACAAAGTTGGAAGTTGTTGCGTCTCCATCTGTAATATTCAAACTGCGTGATTTGCATATGGCAATTCCTTTTTTGTTGATCAAGTCGTAGTTTTTATACCCGAACGAAACCAACTTTGGCATAATTGTTTCTCACTGGCGCGTTGTTTGACAACTCTTAGTCATTGGTTCTCCTGCAATTTGATTGGATGAGAGCTGTGTGATGAAAACAACATAGATCTAATTTGATTGGCTGTTGTACTGAGAGCACACCAGCTGACAGGAACAACACGCTGATAGACACAGACGAAGAAAATGAAAATTACGGAGCGCTCCCAAATAACTTTTTAATCTTTGGGATTTGGGGAAACCTGTGCCAAAGTAGTTGGGAAAGGGCATGTCCACCACTGTGTTACATGGCCTTTCCTTTTAACAACACTCAGTAAACGTTTGGTAACTGAGGAGACACATTTTTTAAGCTTCTCAGGTGGAATTCTTTCCCATTCTTGCTTGATGTACAACTTAAAGGCCTACTGAAACCCACTACTTCTGTCACAATTTGTTGTTGGTGGCGAACCCCAAGATGCAGAGATGGCAGGCTTTGTCCAGGAAAACATGATTTAATTTTCATAAAATAAAGGAAAAAACACAAACCAGGAACTAGGAACAGGAAACCGGATGCCAAGAAAACAGGAACTGGAAGATGAGGATCAAAAAGACAGCAAGCTACAAACATCTACAATATATAGCTTACCGCTACCGCTTATAGCTACACTGACATCGACAAGTAGGAATGACAATAATCCAGCACTGACTGGAGGGGAAGGCAGGTTTAAATAGTAGCTGGCTGATTGACACCAGGTGTGGCCCGGTGCCAATCAGCCACAGCTGAGGGGAAAAAGCACTCAGGGAGACAATCAGGAAATAACCAAAATAAGAGTGCTGACAGGAACTAAAGACGGGAAACAAAGACAAACGCAGAGGAAAAACTAAGCCAGACTGTCAGGGACAAGCCTGACAACTACCGACCACGCAGTCTGATAGTTTATGCATCAATGATGAAATCTTAACATTGCAACACATGCCAATACGGCCGGGTTAGCTTACTAAAGTGAAATTTTAAATTTTGCGCAAAATATCCTGCTGAAAACGTCTTGGTATGATGACGTCAGAGCGTGACGTCACGGATTGTGGAGGACATTTTGGGACAGCATGGTGGCCAGCTATTAAGTCGTCTGTTTTCATCGCAAAATTCCACAGTATTCTGGACATCTGTGTTGGTGAATCTTTTGCAATTTGTTCAATGAACAATGGAGACAGCAAAGAAGAAAGCTGTAGGTGGGAAGCGGTGTATTGCGTCCGACTTCAGCAACACAAACACGGCCGGTGTTTCATTGTTTACATTCCCGGAAGATGACAGTCAAGCTTTACCAGTGGCCTGTGGAGAACTGGGACAACAGAGACTCATACCAGGAGGACTTTGAGTTGGATACGCAGACACGGTACCGTGAGTACGCATGCAGCTGCGGCTTCCAAACATTTGATCACTTGCCCGTACGTGCGTGCCGCCATGTGCATGTCACGTACATAACTTTGGGGACTTTGGGGAAATATATGTGCTGTATGAACTTTGGGGAGGTGAACTGTACTTTGGGCAGTGGGATTGAGTGTGTTGTGCCGTGTTATATAGACGGGAGGGGGGAGGTGTTTGTTATGCGGTATTAATTTGTGGCATATTAAATATAAGCCTGGTTGTGTTGTGGCTAATAGAGTATATATATGTCTTGTGTTTATTTACTGTTTTAGTCATTCCTAGCTGAATATGAGGTCCCACCCGCCTCTCACAGCATCTTCCCTATCTGAATCGCTCCCACTGCCCTCTAGTCCTTCACTCTCACTTTCCTCATCCACAAATCTTTCATCGTCGCTCAAATTAATGGGGGAATCATCGCTTTCTCGGTCCGAATCGCTCTCGCTGCTGGTGGCCATGATTGTAAACAATGTGCAGATGTGAGGAGCTCCACAACCTGTGACGTCACGCTACTCGTCTGCTACTTCCGGTACAGGCAAGGCTTTTTTATCAGCGACCAAAAGTTGCGAACTTTATCGTTGATGTCCTCTGCTAAATCCTTTCAGCAAAAATATGGCAATATCGCGAAATGATCAAGTATGACACATAGAATGGACCTGCTATCCCCGTTTAAATAAGAAAATCGCATTTCAGTAGGCCTTTAAGTTGTTCAACAGTCCGGGGGTCTAAGTTGTGGTATTTTAGGCTTCATAATGCACCACACATTTTCAATGGGAGACAGGTCTGGACTACAGGCAGGCCAGTCTTGTACCCACACTCTTTTACTATGAAGCCACGTTGATGTAACACGTGGCTTGGTATTGTCTTGCTGAATAAGCAGGGGCGTCCATGGGAACGTTGCTTGGATGGCAACATATGTTGCTCCAAAAGCTGTATGTACCTTTCAGCATTAATGGTGCCTTCACAGATGTGTAAGTTACCCATGCCTTGGGCACTAATACAACCCCATACCAACACAGATGCTGGCTTTTCAACTTTGCGCCTATAACAATCCGGATGGTTCTTTTCCTCTTTGGTCCGGAGGACACGACGTCCACAGTTTCCAAAAACAATTTGAAATGTGGACTCGTCAGACTACAGAACACTTTTCCACTTTGAATCCTTTCATCTTCGATGAGCTCAGGCCCAGCGAAGCCGACGGCGTTTCTGGGTGTTGTTGATAAACGGTTTTCGCCTTGCATAGGAGAGTTTTAACTTGCACTTACAGATGTAGCGACAGACTGTAGTTACTGACAGTGGGTTTCTGAAGTGTTCCTGAGCCCATGTGGTGATATCCTTTATACACTGATGTCGCTTGTTGATGCAGTACAGCCTGAGGGATCGAAGGTCACGGGCTTAGCTGCTTACGTGCAGTGATATGGCCAAATAACATTACTCAGCTGGCACTTCAACCTTTATTCAAAGTTTAAACAACGTTGAAACTCAAGGTTGAAAAAACACTGAATTTAGAATTGATTTTGCATAGTCATTTCAACGTTTGGTACGTTGTTTCACTGTTGATGTGTCAACAGTGAAACAACGTACAACCTTTATTCAAAGTTTAAACAACGTTGAAACTCAAGGTTGAAAAAACACTGAATTTAGAATTGATTTTGCATAGTCATTTCAACGTTTGGTACGTTGTTTCACTGTTGATGTGTCAACAGTGAAACAACGTACCAGAATAAACGTTTCACACGTATGAGTTTCAATGTTAAACAACGTACCAGAATAAATGTTGAAATGACTTTGCAAAATCAATACCAAATTCAATGTTTTTTCAACTTTGAATAAAGGTTGAAATGCCAGCTGGGTATACTGCCTCCTTCAGAGACTCTGCATCAGAATCATAACAGAAGAGCTGGAATGTTTTTGCATGCGCCAAATGTATGGAGTAAAATTACTGCCTAAACTCCACAAACACAGAATGTTTTTACACACGCCCAACATTCCACAGGAAAAAAATAGTTTTTTTTTCCAATTTAAAAAAACGATTTGCATGTAAAACAAAAACAATTTTCTACAAGTAAAAAAAAACAAAACGATCCGCAAGTATGAAAACTATTTTTTCCATCTATCCATCCATTTTCTACCGCTTGTCCCTTTCGGGGTGGCAGGGGGTGCTGCAGCCTATCTCAGCTGCATTTTTTTCCCAAGTAAAAACACAATTAGCAAGTATACGAACAACGCTCAAGTTAAAACTTTTGGCCGTAATATTCCAACCTGTGCAAGCCACACACTTGCACTCAGAGCACCCGTAATTCGCACTGTGCAACGCGGCATGTGGCGCTGCTGAGTCAATCGGAGCAGAAAGGTTTTATTTTTTAAAGAGCGTATGACTAACTTGTTTTCAAAGTTGGTCCCCAACAAGGCACCCTGTTGTCACGTGAGGTATTTTTGACCAATCATTTAAGAGATCGTCTGGCCATACTCTCTCTACACACGGCTCTGAATTTTAGGCCATCAGAGCTACTGTTATTTGCACATGGTGCCCTCCGCTACATAGAAGAAGCAGAGTTGGGAGTAAAATGGCAGATAGAAAAGAGAGAAAACAAGCTCAACATGTAGTTTCCCCTCTCTTCTGTCCGCCACTTTACTCCCCGACCAGCATCTTGTTATCTTTGGCGGTCAGGACCATGAGCAAAAAACAGTAGCAATGACGCTTAAATTGACTCAGCAGCACCACCTGTCGTCGTAGAATGCAAATTACGGGTGCTCTGAATGCAAGTGTGTGGAACATAACTGCCAAGTTTTAACTTGAGGAAAAAAACATGTTTGCTTGCAAATCGTTTTTATTTCAATTAAAGAACATTGTTTTTACACTTGCGTATTGCTTTTTTACTTGCAGAAAATGGTTATATTACTTGCAAATTTTTTTTTTTTTTTTAATTGAACAAAATTGTTTGTTTATACTTGCAAATCGTTTACCGTAAGTAAAAACATGTTTGTGTCTGTGGAGTTTTGGCAGTAATTTTACTCCATACAACTGCTCCTTTTGCGCCTTTTTGCCGCGTCACTGTTCTGTATAAAAGGCACCGATAAGTCAATATGGCAATTTTTTTACTTTTAGAGCAGGGGCATCCAAACTATTTCCACCAAGGGCCGCATACTGTAAAGGCATGTAGAGGCCATTTGGAAAAAAATGTGAGTTTTGTTACAAAAAATATATGTATATCTATTTAAACACATTGTGACAGCATTGTGTTATAGGTAACAACATGCATTAATATTAGTTATTAGTAGAACTGCATGCATGGATATAGATTATATTTGTAATTGGGTAATCTATCGATTAGTTTGATTAATCAAGTAATCGGATAAAATGCGCTTCATCGCCTCAATATGTTTTTTAGGGAGAATAGTTTAAATAAACAATACTTGACTTGCCATACCCTTCATTCTTTTTCCTAATAAATGGACATCAAACATTGAAATTTTAAAAAAAATAGCCCCCCAACCACACTTTGGGCATGGTTTAGAGCAGGGGTCGGCAACCCACGGCTCCGGAGCCGCATGCGGCTCTTTGACCACTCTGATGCAGCTCAGTTGCATACTTGCTGACCCTCCCGATTTTCCCGGGAGACTTCCAGATTTCAGTGCCTCTCCCAGAAATTTCCCGGGGCAAATATTCTCCAATTTCCACCCTAACAACGATAATAAGGGCGTGCAGTGATGTCACAGCATTTAACACCCTTTACAACCGCGTGCAGTGATGTCACAGCATTTAACACCCTTTACAACCTGTACAAACAGCGTGCTAGCCCAGCCTCATGTTGTATGAGACTTCTGCTTGCACACGTAAATGACAGCAATGCATACTTAGTCAACAGCCACACAGGTTACACTGACGGTGGCCGTATTAAACAACTTTAACACTCTTACTAATATGCGCCACACTGTGAACCCACACCAAACAAGAATGACAAACACATTTCGGGAGAACATCTGCACCGTAACACAACATAAACACAACAGAACAAATACCCAGAATCCCATGCAGCCCTAACTCTTCCGGGCTACATTATACACCCCCGCTACCACCAAACCCCGCCCACCTCAACCCTGCCCCCCCCCGTGCGTCGGTTGAGGTGGGCGGGGTTTGGTGGTAGCGGGGGTGTATAATGTAGCCCGGTGCGGACCGCGTGTCTGAGACCCCTGGTTTATACATAGCACAAAGCAAAAAAAAACTTTGTATGCAGTGTTATTTCATTTTAAATTTCAAGAGTTTTGTGGCTCCCATTGTTTTCTTTAATTTGTGAAACTGGTCAAATGGCTCTTTGAGTGGTAAAGGTTGCTGACCCCTGGTTTAGAGCAGTACTTCTCAATAATTATTTCTGTTACAACACACACACAACCGTTACTATAAATAGTATCAATTGCAGGGGCGTCACTAGATTTTAAGAACAGGGGGGGCTTAGCCCCCAGCAGTGACGTGCAGTCAGGGGTGGCAGGTGAGGCGGGGCCTCACGGGCCATCATGGAAAGAAAAAAAATGTAAAAAGAAAAAAAATCTATTAAATTGTTATATGTATCCAGTGATTATACTATAACGTTATTTTCCATTTAACTTCACCAGTTTTAAATTATTTTTATTCAAAATCGCTGAATTTTCACATTTGCCGTTCAAATACTGAGAAGAGACTTGCGGTGATCAGCACCCAGTTGAGCCTCACCATGGATTGCGCAATGACTCGGCTAACTGCTGGCCTGCTGTGCAGTGAGACCGTATTGCTATATGAATTATATTATACATTTCCATAGTTTAGTTAGCTGAGGTATATAATGTACAGTGTATTTTGTCAACAACCGTATGTGTGTAACGTATTTCTTGTGCTGAACAATCATAAAACGGCTGCTAAAACGGCTGAGGCTCGCAGTAATCCCGCCTCATGGTGGTAGAGGGCGCTAGTGATCCCAGGGATCATTTTTGCGACTACCCGGCTGCAGAATAAGTGACAACAAGCAGCAACAGTTAGCGATCATATTAATTCACAACATAGAGGCTAATGCCACGACTTTTGCTCACAATACAATAATTGTTTGTTCCCAAATATTTTGAAGTTGCACAGATTACATTTTGGGCACACTAAAATGGTTGTAAATTCAAGCCCTGGAAATATTACTTAATTATTTGAATTAAAGTAATATCTGGATCGGGATAATTTGGCTTATATATAATATATTTGTACATATATATTATGGCAAGCCGTTAAGGAAATTAAATATATATGGAAGTCTGAATATAAATGAGGAACGTTTATATATACTGTAAATAAGAAAGACTTATACTGCTGCTGATCTGAAAAAGAGCCAAAGCTGTCAAAGAGCTGAGGGACCATCTTCAAAGTGCAATGCTGAAACAAATAATGCAAACAATAAAATGTAACTTCCAGGGCTTGAGATTAATGCAGTCCCGTCGTCCCGGGGACGGTAAAAAAAATGCACAATGGCTTTTAACCATTTTTTTTTCTTTTTCTTTTTATGTACTAATTCATTTTACATTTTATGTTAAAAATCCTGAAAATCCTATGAAATGTTTAACAAGCCATCCTATAATAATACAACAGCTATTAATGTAACAATACAATAAAACAAATATATGTAATGATGTTTTTTTCATTCTTTTAACAATAGGCAAATTTATATTACTTTATATAGATTCTACAAGAAACACAAAACTTAAAAACTAAATTATTTACAATTGCAGACAGAAGGTTTCGTGCAGCTTCACTCATTGTAAAGGAAGACGGAAGTCCACGCAGGAGAAAAATGACGACAAAGATGGTGTCTGGGTTTTTCTTATATATATATATATATACATATTAAGTATTTCATACATCCATCCATCCATTTTCTACCGCTTATTCCCTTCGGGGTCGCGGGGGGCGCTGGAGCTTATCTCAGCTACAATCGGGCGGAAGGCGGGATACACCATGGACAAGTCGCCACCTCATCGCAGGGCCAACACAGATAGACAGACAACATTCACACTCACATTCACACACTAGGGCCAATTTTAGTGTTACCAATCAACTTATGCCCAGTTGCATGTCTTTGGAAGTGGGAGGAAGCCGGAGTACCCGGAGGGAACCCACGCAGTCACGGGGAGAACATGCAAACTCCACACAGAAAGATCCTGAGCCCGGGATTGAACCCAGGACCACTCAGGACCTTCGTATTGTGAGGCAGATGCACTAACCCCTCTGCCACCATGCTGCCCATATCTATATATATAAATATATATGCATATATACATACCTATATATATATATATATATATATATATATATATATATATATATATATATACATACATACATACATACATACATACATACATACATACACACACACACACACACACACACACACACACACACACACACACATACATACATATATATATATATATATATATATATATATATATATATATATATATATATATATATGAAAGACTTAAAGGTATACTAGAGGATGTTGTGGATCATGTTGACTAGTGGTCCTCCTAATTGTCAATCATTCTGGTGATGTTACGTAAGGACATATATATATACATATATATATATATATATATATCAAATAAAACAAATGGCTTATCGATAAGCGATGTTTTATTTATTTATTTATTACAACGCCAAAATAGGCCTAACAATGCCAATGGTTGTAATTCTGTAGCACTTTGAGATTTGGAATCAAATGTAAAGTAGATTACAAATAGAATCTATTATATAAATAAATTATATATATATATATATATATATGTCTTAATAAGGTTATCCAAAAAATAGTGCTCGATACCGTAGTAGAGCGCAATATATGTATGTGTGGGGGAAAAAAATCACAACACTATTTCATCTCTACAGGCCTGTTTCATGAGGGGGTTCCCTCAATCATTAGGAGATTTTAATGGGAGCATTCACATACCATGGTTTATATAGGGCACAGAGTGGGTGGGTACAGGCTGGCGTAGGGGCGTGGTGATTGGCTCATGTGTTACCTAGGAGGTGTTTCCGTCTGTGGCGGACACAAATTCCTCAATCTGATTGACAAACACTTTCCCAAAGACAACACCCTAAGAAAAGTATTCAACAAGAACAACATTAAATTGAGCTACAGCTGTATGAACAATATACGACAAATTATCTCAAACCACAACAAAACAATTGCAAATGAGCCGTCGGCCCCCGGACAGAGCGACTCCAAAACCAACAAAGGCTGCAACTGCCGAAAGAAACCTGATTGCCCTCTTAACGGGGGGTGCTTACAAACATCAGTTGTCTACCAATCTAAGGTAACACGCAAGGACATTAACACATCCGACACATATGTAGGATTAACCGAGGGAGAGTTCAAAACCAGATGGAACAATCACAAGGCTTCTTTCAGGAACCAAAACCTGCGGAATACCACAGAACTCAGCAAACACATTTGGGACCTCAAAGACAATAATGTTGAATATTCAATAACATGGCAAATTCTTGCATCCAGCACACCTTACAATAGTGGTAATAAAAGATGCAACCTATGCTTGAAAGAGAAACTGTTTATTATTTACCGTCCAGACCTGTCATCCCTCAACAAGCGCAGCGAAATTGTAACAGCATGCCGCCACAGACGGAAACACCTCCTAGGTAACACATGAGCCAATCACCACGCCCCTACGCCAGCCTGTACCCACCCACTCCATGAAACAGGCCTGTAGAGATGAAATAGTCTTGTGATTTTTCCCACACATACATATATGTATATATATATATATATATATATATATATATATATATATATATATATATATATATATATATATATAATTTATTTATTTATATATATATATATATATATATATATATATATATATATATATATATATATATATATATATATATATATATATATGTATAATTTATTTATATAATAGATTCTATTTGTAATCTATTTGTAGATTACAAAAGTAAAAAGCATGTTGTGAAAAAACTACTCAAGTACTGAGTAACCGATGAGTAACATACACACACATATCATATATATATATATATATATATATATGTATATGTGTGTGTGTATGTATATATATATATATATATATATATATATATATATATATATATATACATACACACACACATATACATATATATATATATATATATATATATATATATATATATATATATATATACACACATATATATATATATATATATGTATATATATATATATATATATATATATATACACACACACACATATATATATACACATATATATATATACTGTATATACACACACACATATTCATATACACATATATATATATACAATAATATGTACATATATTGATATATACAGTATATAATGTCTATTTATTTATTTTGCCGTTTTTGTTTACATGTTAAAGGTGTTTTAAAGAATATACATGCATGTTTAGCACATATAGATTCCTTTCTTTCATGAAGACAAGAATATAAGTTGGTGTATTACCTGATTCTGATGACTTGCATTGATTGTAATCAGACAGTAGTGCTGATAACGTCCACGTTTTCAATTGGAGGAGAAAAAAAGTTCCTCCTTTCTGTCTAATACCACATGAAAGTGGTTGGTTTTTTTGCATTTTATTTGTCCAGCTTTAATATTCGTTTTTATACACTTTACAAGAAATACATTGGCGGCAAACGCCGTAGCTTGCTAGCTTGTTTGCGCTGGCTTTCGGAGACTCTTAATTTGAAAGCGCAGGCGCGATTGAGTGGCACTTTTATTGTGAAGACAGGAACTGTGCAGTCAGTCTTTAGGCTTTTGACGGGATGTACGGTTGAAATAAAAAAGGGTCTTTTTTCCTTCACACTTTTGATTGATTGATTGGTGTACAGATGTTAAGTACAATACTACATAGTGTCCAGAGGGGGCGCCATTGAGTGTGTTGTGGGGATTAACAGTGTGAATTAACAAGCACGAGTAAAGGAAGCTGTGTGAAGTTTACAAGTCTCTGGAGTCTGCTTTTACGGATATAAACACTACTACAACATGGTGTCAGAAGTAAGCGAACCTACTGTGGGTAAAAAGTAGGTGTAGTTGAGAAAAGTGAGGCTGAAATAGTCCACCCGAGGTCGTCATTGTTTACCTGGCCGGCGACAGGCTAAGCTACGCTAGGCTAAGGTGAGCACGGAGAGCAGCGGATCAGCATCGGAGCCCGGATAAGGACGGGAGATGACAGATCAAATATTCTCCATCGCGCCTCCTGGCAGCTTCAACTTCGAGGAGCCCAGCTCGTGGCCGCAATGGTTGAGACGGTTCGAGAGGTTCAGGATTGCGTCAGGATTGAGCGGAAAAGAGGACGGCTATCAGGTCAACTCCCTACTGTATGTGATGGGTGAAAAGAGTGACGACATTCTCACTACGTTACCACTAAGCGACCAACAGAAGACAGTCTATGCAGAGGTGACAAAAGCCTTTGATGAACATTTTGTGGGTAAGCACAATGTAATTTATGAACGTGCTAAGTTTAATAGCAGACAGCAACAACAAGGCGAGTCTGCAGAGAACTTTATCACAGATGTGCATAAGTTGGCTGAACACTGCAAATTTGGTGCCTTAAAGGAGGAAATGATAAGAGACCGCATAGTGGTCGGGATAAGAGACTCCCGGCTGTCAGAGAGACTTCAGTTAGACCCTGACCTGACGCTGGCAAAAACAATAACCCAGGTCAGGCAGCAGGAAGAAATAAAGAAACAACAGCAACTGCTACGAGGGACACACACAGAAATTAAAGGTGCTAATATGGATGCCATAAACACAAATAGAGGGAAAACACAATATAGACAAGCTCCCCCACGCAGACCAGAGCAGTTTAATTCCAAGCCAAGCACTGTAAACAAGACATACTATAATGAGAAATGTACAAGGTGCGGCAAAACGCCACAACACCCATGGAAACTGTGCCCAGCCAAAGAGGCTGAGTGTCGAAAATGCAAAAAAAAAAGGGACATTTCGCTGCGGTCTGCAGATCATCTCAAAGAGTGGAAGCTATAGTGGACAGCAACACAGAAGAAGACATAGCTTTCATGGGGACAGTTAACACAGAAGGAATTGAAGAGGAATGGTTAAAAGAAATCAGCCTTAATGGAAAGAAGGTAACATTTAAACTGGACTCAGGAGCCTCAGTTACAGCTATTCCATCTGCCATGTACTTGAGAGCACGTGACGGCAGGCTGAAGACACCACCTAAAAAGATTAAAGGTCCAGATAACTGTCCATTGAAGGTTTTGGGCATCATGAAAGCACACATTAAAACAGAAAAAAGAGAAATAAGGCAAGATGTATATGTGGTGACAAACCTGGTGATGCCACTAATGGGACTTCCTGCTTTAATAAAGCTGAACCTGGTTCAACAGGTAGCTTCAGTACAGGAGGAGAAACAAGAAGCGAGGCATCAATACAGAGCTATGTTCCCAAAGGTGTTTTCAGGGCTTGGAAAGCTACAAGGAAACTACAAGATAAAACTGAATAATGAAGCAGTCCCTTATGCTCTCTCGGCCCCGCGCAGAGTTCCATTACCTATGAAAGAACAAGTTAAAGAAGAGTTAGACAGGATGGAAGCAATGGGAGTCATAAGAAAAATTGAGGAGCCAACTGAATGGTGTGCGGGGATGGTAGTGGTCCCCAAGCCAAATAAGAAACCTCGCATTTGTGTGGACCTTACCTTAACGACAGCGTGTGCAGAGAGAGACACATACTGCCTGCAGTTGATGAGACACTGGCGCAGCTGGAGGGGGCAAGAGTCTTTTCGCAATTAGATGCAACATCTGGTTTCTGGCAAGTTCCTCTACATGAAGAATCACAGCCTTTAACAACTTTTATTACTCCCTTCGGAAGATATTGCCTTCAGAGGCTCCCCTTCGGCATTTCTTCCGCGCCTGAGCATTTTCAGCTGAGAATCTCACAAATAATCGCAGGGGCAAAGGGCGCTCTGTGCCATGCAGATGACATCTTAGTCTATGGAAAAGACAAAAAAGAGCATGATGAAAGGCTGCAGGAAGTACTGAAAAGGTGTGAAAAAGCGGGCCTCACCCTCAATGAAAAATGTGAATTTTCAGTGGAAAAAGTGAAATTTCTTGGACACCACATAAGCGCAACAGGAATCGAGGCTGATCCAGACAAAATCAGTGCCATTAAAAACATGCCAGAACCTCGCAATGTGGAGGAGGTCCGCCGGTTCATTGGAATGGTGAATTATGTTGGCAAGTTCTCACCCAGCCTACCAGCTCTCACAAAACCCCTACGTGACCTGCTAAAAAGTGACAGCACATGGACCTGGGACGTCATGCCTGATGCGTCGTCATACGGACTTGGGGCGGTCCTCCAGCAGCAGCAGACAGATGGTAGGTGGAGACCTGTTGTGTACATATCGCGGAGCCTGACGCCCACGGAGGTCCAGTACGCGCAAATAGAAAAAGAAGCACTAGCGGCAACATGGGCCTGTGAGCGACTCAGCTCATATCTGCTAGGCTTGGAATTCACAGTGAGAACAGATCACAAACCTTTAATTTCGCTGCTTGGCTCTCGGTCTTTGGATGATCTTCCTCCAAGAATTCTTAGATTTAGGCTAAGACTGTTGAGGTTCAACTATAAAATCATACATGTCCCGGGAAAACAACTCGTCACTGCTGACACTCTCTCTAGAGCTCGCCTGGGAATGGAGGCCAGAGAGGCCAATAGCAGCTTGCAGAAAGAATGCTGTGCATACATTGATCACATTCTACACCACCTCCCCGCCACTGACAGTAAACTAGCTTGCATCAAGGAAGCTCAGAGCACAGACAGTGTTTGCAGGCAGCTGAAAACATTGACGGAAAAAGGCTGGCCCTCTCACAGGAGAAGCGTTCCTGAGCCTCTTCTGCCATTCTGGTCAGAGAGGAACGACATCAACATGGCAGAGGGCTTGCTTCTTAAGGGAACACGGATTCTGATCCCTGGATGCATGCAGCAGGAAATGATGGAAAGGTTGCACGAAGGCCATCAGGGTGTGACTAAGTGTGTGGCAAGGGCACAAGGATCCCTATGGTGGCCAGGGATAACAAGACAGATTAAAGAGATGGTGGAAAGGTGTGAAATCTGTTGCCAATATTCACAGGCAAAGACAGAACCTTTAATGACAACGCCCCTACCAGCACGACCATGGGAAAAAGTGGCGGCTGATATCTTTCAGTGGAAGAATGGACATTATATCGTGGTGGTGGACTACTACTCCCGATACATTGAAGTAGCAAACCTCCCGACCCTGACAACATCTACAACAGTGGAGAGACTCAAGGTAATCTTTGCAAGATTTGGAGTGCCTGAAATCTTGGTGACTGACAACGGGCCACAGTTTGCTTCCACAGACTTTGCCACTTTTGCCCAGGACTATGGTTTCAACCACATGACCAGCAGCCCTCGCTATCCCCAGAGCAATGGGGAAGCAGAGAGAGCTGTCCGCACGGTCAAACAGCTGCTCAACAAAAGTCCAGACCCTCAGAAAGCTCTTTTGGCTTACAGAGCTACACCACTGGCTCACGGGCTGAGTCCAGCGCAGCTGCTGATGGGGAGGAGGATAAGATCAACAGTTCCTACCGCTCCATAAGCATTGAAACCAGCCTGGCCAAACCTCAGAGCTTTCAGGGAAAAAGACAAAGAACTAAAAGTGAAGCAGAGAGAGTCATTCAACCTGAGACACAGGACAAAAGACTTACCAGTTCTGGTTCCAGGACAGAGAGTGTGGATTAAAACAGCGCAGACCACAGCTACTGTCCAGGGACCGGCTTCAACACCAAGGTCGTACAATGTGGAAACAGACCAAGGGAGCTTAAGACGAAACAGGGCTCACCTGACAGTGCTCCCTGAGGGAGGTCTGTCCTGCTCTGATGAGATAGAGACTGTTCAAAGGCAGACAGATTCAGGTGAAACAGTGACCAGGTCCGGAAGAGTTTCCCGCCCTCCAGATAGACTGGATTTATGAACATTCTAATTGACCAGAGAGTTTTCCCTGGTCTTTGGGAAAGAATGGTGTAGACCTAACTGTTTGTTGTTCCTAAAAACATGTGCGTTATGTTGGGTACTAATGTTAAAAGTTAAAAAGTTAAAGTTAAAGTACCAATGATTGTCACACACACACTAGGTGTGGCGAGATTATTCTCTGCATTTGACCCATCACCCTTGATCACCCCCTGGGAGGTGAGGGGAGCAGTGGGCAGCAGCGGTGGCCGCGCCCGGGAATCATTTTGGTGATTTAACCCCCAATTCCAACCCTTGATGCTGAGTGCCAAGCAGGGAGGTAATGGGTCCCATTTTTTTATAGTCTTTGGTATGACTCGGCCGGGATTTGAACTCACAACCTACCGATCTCAGGGCGGACACTCTAACCACTAGGCCACTTGAATGTGAGTTGAACATGCTCAGTTATTAATACCTGGTGATTAAGATAGAAGTAACTATCATTTTGGAATCATTTTATTTTGAAACAGTTCAATCTTTAAAATAAAGAAAAGAGGTTTAGAATCTAAAAGGGGGGATGTACAGATGTTAAGTACAATACTACATAGTGTCCAGAGGGGGCGCCGTTGAGTGTGTTGTGGGGATTAACAGTGTGAATTAACAAGCACGAGTAAAGGAAGCTGTGTGAAGTTTACAAGTCTCTGGAGTCTGCTTTTACGGATATAAACACTACTACAACAATTGGAACTTTTATTAGTAGATTGCAAAGTACAGTACATATTCCGTACAATTGACCACTAAATGGTAACACCCGAATACGTTTTTCAACTTGTTTAAGTCAGGTCATGTGACCCCTGGCTCTGTTTGATTGGTCCAACGTCACCAGTTACTGCATCTGATTGGTGGAACGGAGTGAACGTCACCAGTGACTGCATTTGTTGAAACGCAGGCACTATGAAGGTCTGTCTGACAGACCAAAACAAACAAAGCGTGCATTAACAGATCGATAAAAAATAGTAGCGAGTAGCGAGCTGAATGTAGATAAAAGTAGCGGAGTAAAAGTAGCGTTTCTTCTCTATAAATATACTCAAGTAAAAGTAAAAGTATGTTGCATTAAAACTACTCTTAGAAGTACAATTTATCCCAAAAGTTACTCAAGTCGATGTAACGGAGTAAATGTAGCGCGTTACTACCCACCTCTGGTGATGAATACTTACTTTCTTGAAAAAGTCTCATGTCCATTTTGCATCCATTCACGTTCTCTACCTTACGCTATGAAGTGAGGAAACTGAGTGAATGACAGGTTATATGATTATGTATTTAAACTCATATTCGGGCCACTTTATAATGAATATGTCGGCATGTATTTGTAAAAAAAAAAAAAAATACAAAAACATATATATAAATATAACACCAAATTATTTAGGGGGGTTTAAGAATATTTTAGGGGGGCTTGAGCCCCCCTAAAATAATATACAATTGATTCAATTGTATATACAATTGTTGCAAGTACACCTCTGCAGCACATTGTATTCTTACTAACATTAAAAAAACAACATAGCCGTATTTTCTTGTCTCTCACTGTCGTCACAATGACTATGTTTACATTGCAGGCCAAAGTGGCTGAAATCAGAATTTTTTAAATACAAACTTTTCCATCTGTTTACTCTGCGAGTAAAATGTGATTTTTTTTATCAGACTCCAGTGTAAACACGCATGTGGCCCCAATGTGGCCGCGACGTCACTTGCATGCACAGTGCGATTAAGTGAAAACAAGGAAGTTGACCGGGAGGAAGTCGCTAATACTACAAAAAAAAAAAAGTCGGCACACATTAAAAATGAGCGTTTTTTGTGAAAACAAAAGTAATATAATATATTAATGATATATAGGGTAATATATTTAGGAGGGTTCTCATCTTTCAATGTCTCTAAAGTAGTGGAGACAGACATCAGCGTGGATCTCCGGGACCTTTATTTTTCGACTCACATAAATAAATGATAAATGGGTTATACTTGTATAGCGCTTTTCTACCTTCAAGGTACTCAAAGCGCTTTGACAGTATTTCCACATTCACCCATTCACACACTGATGTGCAAGGCGCTAACCAGCAGCCATCAAGAGCAAGGGGTGAAGTGTCTTGGACACAACGGACGTGACTAGGATGGTAGAAGGTGGGAATTGAACCCCAGTAACCAGCAACACTCCGATTGCTGGCACGGCCACTCTACCAACTTCGCCACGCCGTCCCATGTAAGCAAATGCGTCACAGCGTCAATTCAGGTCCTTCAACAAGTTATTTATTCGGAATCAAAACATATATTCATATTACATATAGCCTATTATTTGCTCTCTAATGACAAGTGATGCACACGAGTGACGTAGCTCGCCGAAAGCTGATGAAAAAGTCACATACGGGTCACATTGCGTTTAGACTGAAGTCACATTTGAAAAGATCCATCCAATCAGATTCAGGACCACCTCCTGATGTGGCCTGAATTGGATGCCAAAAGATCACAGATTTGAAGCGTTTAGATTGGCAAAAATGTTCCATGTTACCCGAGGTCACATGTAGCCCCTCATGGGAGCATGTCACACTAGTTGAAGACTGGTTTAGAGGAAGTAATAGACACCCTGCAACATCTGTCATTCATATGGCTGTGCCTTTTGTTATACTGTTGCTTTTATACATTTTGGTTTTCCTTTGATTTAGTACTGTATTTGTATGTCTTAATTGCTTTGTACATGTCTATCTAGTATTGTACATTAATATTCTGTGATCTTTGAAAATCGGCCGCTTGTACCCGTGATCTTGTCCTTTCGGTCATAACCCAAAGCTCATGACCATAGGTGAGGATGGGAACGTAGATCGACCGGTAAATTGAGAGCTTTGCCTTCCGGCTCAGCTCCTTCTTCACCACAACGGATCGATACAGCGTCCGCATTACTGAAGACGCCGCACCGATCCGCCTGTCGATCTCACGATCCACTCTTCCCTCACTCGTGAACAAGACTTTGAGGTACTTGAACTCCTCCACTTGGGGCAAGCTCTCCTCCCCAACCCGGAGATGGCACTCCACCCTTTTCCGGGCGAGAACCATGGACTCGGACTTGGAGGTGCTGATTCCCATCCCAGTCGCTTCACACTCAGCTGTGAACCGATCCAGTGAGAGCTGAAGATCCTGGCCAGATGAAGCCATCAGGACCACATCATCTGCAAAAAGCAGAGACCTAATACTGCAGCCACAAAACCAGATACCCTCAACGCCTTGACTGCGCCTAGAAATTCTGTCCATAAAAGTTATGAACAGAATCGGTGACAAAGGGCAGCCTTGGCGGAGTCCATCCCTCACTGGAAACGTGTCCGATTTACTGCCGGCAATGCGGACCAAGCTCTGGCACTGATCATACAGGGAGCGGACTGCCACAATCAGACAGTCCGATACCCCATACTCTCTGAGCACTCCCCACAGGACTTCCCGAGGGACACGGTCGAATGCCTTCTCCAAGTCCACAAAACACTCTTTGAAAATACATACTCTAAAAATAAATGTTGAAAAAGATCTTTTTGGGCCAACATTGCGCTTGTAAGTTGTACGTCAGGAGCCAAAAGAAGCTGTTGTAGCCTGTTTTGGAAGGGTTTTTTTAATTTATTTTTTTACAATTGTTATACCAAATAATGAAAATCGTGTTGAATCCAGAATTGATTCTGAATTGTACCGTCACCCCAAGAATCAAAATCGAATTGTGAGGTACCCAAAAAATTCCACCTTTTTTATAGAGCAGTACTGTGTTGACTGACAAAATACATTTTATGTGTCACCATGTCTAACTATCTACTTGCAGGATGTTGTAGTATTACTGTGAATAAAAGCACACACTTGGACACATATCCTGCTTTGCTGTTCTGTGTAAAAGGCACAGGCAAATAATTGACAACTGTGAAGCAGCTATTTTGCAGGACATGAAAAACCTCGACACCAACCCCAATTTCCATTAGGATATGCTATAATTGTAAAATTTTATTCATCCTGCTGTTACAATGTAAATGTGACACTGCTTGCACATTTTTTTAAATTATTTAAGTCAGTACAGCACTTTGGCCAACTGGGGTTGTTTTTAAATGTGCTATATCTATGAATAAAAACTTAACTGATCATTCCACATTAGTGTCGTTTATACAGAAGAGCTGGCATGAAAACAAGCCATGTGACACTACCTGGATCCCCATTGGAAAGGCAAAAGAGTACATTTTATTCAGTCCTTCCTTTCTCCTCGTCAAACCCCAGGAATTCCACCTTTGTCCTCACTTGAGTAAAAAAGTTGCCAAAGCCTCAGTAGGGTATCATCACAAGCATCACTCTCCGCTACATGATCTTTACATGTAGTTTTTGAGTTGAGTTTCCGTCTTTTGCGCTTGTAAGCTTTGACCTTCCTCTTTACATTTTTAACAGGAGAAGTGTAAGTCAGTGATGGAGGACTTGCCCCATCTCGCTCCGAGACCTTTCCGCTTGCTTTCCCAGGTGATTCATTGTTGCCTGTGGTCTCATCTTGTTTTGTGATAACTTCCGGGCTTTCTAAGTATAACACGCTGTGTGGATCTTGATGGGGGGGTAGTGTCAGGCTGAGCGGGTCTCTGTGAGATACTTGCACATCAAGATTGACCCGAGGAACTAAGAGGGAACTGTGGGCCACATGTGCAACACTAGAGGGCACCATTTCTGCGTTGTGTGTGGCTTTTTGAGAGCAAGAAACCAACTGCTTCTGTCTGCACATAGATGGGAGTTTTGACTGGTGTGAGGCAATAAACCACTTCCTGTCATTGCAGTGAATCAGAGAGGCAGATGGAGAAGCTGAAGAAACGTTTAAAGCGTGATTGTGCTGCTTCTCTTTCATAATTCCAGTGAGGTTATGATCTGCCTTGGCACCGTGCTCACTTCTTCCAAGTGGTGCAGGAACAACCAAAGCAGTAGAAATACTGCACTTTGGTCTGACGGGAAACAAACATGAGTTGAGCGGTTAGTATTGAAAGTTTTAAAAGTGATTTGTCTCTGATTAATTGGGGATGCCAAAGGAAACTTGAAGGAACACCTTTTATAAAGTCTGTTGAGGCGAGTGAAGCTGCAGTGTAGAGTTGAAACTAGTCTGTCCACAACTTGGTAAGCGTCAGTCTTGGAGAAAGCCTTGTGACGATCACTTTGCAGGTGCTAGATTGAACAAAAGTGACAGCGGAAATTAGTAAATCACAATTTCATCATTTACTAGTTGAACTATTTGTATAAGGATGAAGAATGCTGAAGCTAAGTGTCTGCTATCTTTAGCCCAGATGTATTATTAATTTTACATTAAATATGGTTTTATTAATCAACAATTTTGTGAGGAAGCGACATTTGAGGCAACTCACGATTCAATTAGATTACGATTCAGTTGTCTATGCATATTTTTCCCTGTATAGGATTTCTTTTGAACTTGTTCTCCTCCAGGACCATGAGGCGTGTGGGTCGGATCACAGCTGACTCTTCTCACCCTGGACACACACTATTCTCCCCTCTCCCCTCATGCAGGAGACTACGGTCCATCCAGACCCACACCTCCCGCCACCTGAACAGTTTTTTCCCCTCGGCCATCAGGCACATGAACAATAACTCCTAACAGTAGCTCCCTAGAATTCCTTCTAAGTCTATAACAAGATCTGATAGCTCAGTTACAGCTCTTGTTATTACCAAATCTGTGTTACATGTGTTTTTATGTTGCACGATTGCACCAAGAAAAATTCCTAGTTTGTGAACCCGTTCTCAAACAATGGCAATAAAACGATTCTGATTCTTCTGATTCTGATATACTGTATTTGTCATTATCATAAAAAAAAAAAAAGTACATATCAAACACTGAACCGTAACACATTTCCCACAACAAAAAGCTATTCTTATTAAATGAAGTAACACAACGTGTCTTTAGAAATAACACTTTTTGACCAAGCAGTTTATTCAAATAAAGACATTCAAACCAAACCCTTTACAAATAGTGTATTCCACATGACATTTTTTTATTTTATTTTACACATCTAAAATATCACAAAAATAGGTTTTGATCATCTTAAGAATATAGCCAGAGTCCCCTAATTAATCTCTGAGGCAGCACAGAGAAGTACTATAGCATGCTTTTATTTTCTGCTGTTTTTAGATTATTGTAACTCTCTCTGTTCTTCCCAAAAATAATATTATAAATGTAGAATTATTATAAGACCAGGCCACACACATGCTGATGAGGACCAGAGAGTGGGACAATAGTTCCACAACTGCTTGAGGATTAAAAAAACAACAAATAAACCCTCATTTATGTACAGACGAATGTACAGTGAATGCTTTGCTGCTTCCAAAAAACTATTCAAAAGGTCCTCAATGTGACAGCGGCAAGTTTCTTTTAAGATTCTGCTGCAAATATGTCAGTCTAAGTTTTTTTTTTTAAACTAAACTCACATGCCAGTCTAGTGTCATTCCCCAGCCAGATATTTCCCCCAGACTTCCAGTTGAATAGACCTGTACTATGCTCCACCTGTGGAAAGGCCTGGTGGAGAGCTTTAAGCTGCAGATACCTTTAAAAGAATGCTAAAGGCACACCTTTTTAAATCATTTTACTTCCTAGTCCTTTTTGGATACAATGATTTGTGTCACAGACGCTGAACAGATGATGTACATTAATGTTAAGCATTAATTAAGCATTGTTTAAGCATTAAGCATTGTTAAGCATGCTTGAAATAAACTTAGCCATTACCAAGGTAAATATGTGGATATTAATTACAAGAGAATACACAGACTTGCTAAACAATATTCGGATTAATATATTATTAAGTCAGAGTCAAAGGGGATCAGAGAAGTAGAAAAGATGGATCTGGAACTTCAGCACGTCAACATTTTAAACAAGTGGGTTGGCCTATTTTTACACTTGTGGGATGAAACAATACATTTGCTGTGTGAAATAAAGAGCACCCCCATCTCTAATCCTAATCTTAGAATACTGTATGTTGCACACACAATGTTGAGTATCAACATTACAGTAGTTATTGCAAGCATGTGCTAAAGGCCCAGTACTTAAATGAAGTGAAGTGAATTATATTTATTATATTTTCTCAAGTGACTCAAAGTGCTTTACATTGTGAAACCCAATATCTAAGTTACATTTTGAAACCAGTGTGGGTGGCACTGGGAGCAGGTGGGTAAAGTGTCTTGCCACAACGGGAGTGACTAGGATGGCGGAAGCGGGGATTGAACCTGCAACCCTGAAGTTGCTGGCACGGCAGCTCTACCAACCGAGCTATACCGCCCCTGTATATGGTTGACTGTTCTGTCAAGGATTTGTCCAGCTGTAGCTGTTCACTCATTGATTTGTATGTTATTTAAAGGGGAACTGCACTTTTTGGCTATCATTCACAATCCTCCTTATGTAAGAAAAGCACATATGTTTTTTTTTTCCTTTTTTTATGCACTCTATCTAGTAAATAAATGCTTTTAAAAGTCAGCTTACAATGGAAACAATGGGAGTTGCTCTATTCTGCTTATAAAGCACTTAAAAGAAACATCTAAATACTTCCATCAATGTTTATATACATGCTTTAAGTATACAGTGCACCCAGAAAGTATTCACAGCGCTTCACGTTTTCATACATTTGGTTATGTTAGTCTTTTTCCAGTATGGAATAAATACATTTTTGGCCTCAACATTCTACACACAATGACACTATGTCAATATTTTTATTTAATACAGTTTTGCAAATTTATTACAAATAAATAACTAATAAACCATGTACATAAGTATTCACATCATTTGCTATGAAACTCAAAAGTGAGCTCAGGTGCATCCTGTTTTAACTGATCATCCTTAAGATGTTACTTCAGCTTAATTGGAGTCCACCTGTGGTAAATTAAGTTGGTTGGACACGATTTGGAAAGGCACAGACCTGTCTATATATAAAGTCCCACACTAGACAGTACATGGCAGAGCACGGTGGGGCATGGTGATAGAGCGGCTGTGCCACCAACTTGAGGGTTCCAAGTTTGATCCCCAGTTCTGTTATTCAAGTCACTGCCTCACCTACTCAGTGGCCTAGTGGACCTACTCAGTGGCCTAGTGGTTAGAGTGTCCGCCCTGAGATCGGTAGGTTGTGAGTTCAAATCCCGGCCGAGTCATACCAAAGACTATAAAAATGGGACCCATTACCTCCCTGCTTGGCACTCAGCATCAAGGGTTGGAATTGGGGGTTAAATCACCAAAATGATTCCCGGGCGCGGCCACCGCTGCTGCCCACTGCTCCCCTCACCTCCCAGGGGGTGATCAAGGGTGATGGGTCAAATGCAGAGAATAATCTCGCCACACCTAGTGTGTGTGTGACAATCATTGGTACTTTAACTTTAACTTTAACTTTTGTGTCCTTGGGCAAGACACTCAATCCCAGTGCCGCTCACACTGGTGTATGAAAGTGAATGAATGTTTGATGGTGGTCGGAGGGGCCGTATGGCACAAATTGGCAGCCACGCTTTCATCAGTCTTTCCCAGGGCAGCTGTGGCTACAAATGTAGCTTACCACCATGAATGTGGGATGGTTCTCACTTCTCTGTGAAGCGTTTTGAGTGTTTAGAAAAGCGCTATGTAAATCTATCCACCCATTTTCTATCGCGTGTCCCTTTCGGGGTCGCGGGGGGTGCTGGAGCATATCCCAGCTGCATTCGGGCAGTAGGCGGGGTACACCCTGGTCAAGTCGCCACCTCATTGCAGGGCCAACACAGATAAACAGACAACATTCACACTCACATTCATTCCATTATTATTCATTATTACTATCAGAGCACAAACAAAGAATGAAGGAATTGTCTGTGGATTTTGCAGACAGGATTGTCTCCAGGCACAAATGTGGGGAAGGGTACAGAAAAAATATATGCTGCCTTGAAGGCCCCAATGAGCACAGTGGCCTCCATCATCCGTAAATAGAAAAGTTTTGAACCACTCTTCCTAAAGCTGGTCGGTTGTCTCAACTGAGCGATTGGGGGATAGGGAACCCAGTCAGGTAGGTGACCAAGAACCCGATGGTAACTCTGTCAGAGCTACAGCATTCCTCCGTGGAGAGAGGAGAACTTTATAGAAGGACAACATCTTTGCAGCAATCCACCAATCAGGTTGTATGGTATAGACCACGGGTCGGCAACCCGCGGCTCTAGAGCTGCATGCGGCTCTTTAGCGCCGGCCTAGTGGCTCTCTGGAGCTTTTTCAAAAATGTATGAAAAATGGAAAAAGATGAGGGGGAAAAAATATATTTTTTGTTTTAATATGGTTTCTGTAGGAGGACAAACATGACACAAACCTCCCTAATTGTTTTAAAGCACACTGTTTATATTAAACATGCTTTACTGATTCGAGTATTTGGTGAGTGCCGTTTTGTCCTACTAATTTTGGCAGTCCTTGAACTCAACGTAGTTTGTTTACATGTATAACTTTCTCCGACTTTCTAGGATGTGTTTTATGCCACTTCTTTTTCTGTCTCATTTTGTCCACCAAACTTTTAACGTGCATGAATGCACAAAGGTGAGTGTTGTTGATATTATTGACTTGTGTGGAGTGCTAATCGGGCATATTTGGTCACTGCATGACTGCAAGCTAATCGATGCTAACATGCTATTTAGGCTAGCTATGTGTACATATTGCATCATTATGCCTCATTTGTAGGTATATTTGAGCTCATTTAGTTTCCTCTTAATTCAATGTAGATCTCATGACACACTATCTGTATGTAATATGGCTTTTAATTTTTTGCGGCTCCAGACAGATTTGTTTTTGTATTTTTGGTCCAATATGGCTCTTTCAACATTTTGGGTTGCCGACCCCTGGTATAGACGGAAGCCATTCATTTGTAAAATTTTGTCAAAATGCACCTTAAATACCTTCAGGCTATGAGAAACTAAATTCTCTAGTCTGATGAGACAAAAATGTAACTCTTTGACGTGAATGTGAGGAATCAAGTTTGGAGAAAACCAGGCATTGCTCATCACCAGGCCAATACCATCCTTACAGTGAAACATGGTGGTGGCAGCATTATGCTGTGGGGATGTTTTTCAACAGGAGGAACTGGGAGACTAATCAAGATGGAGGGGAAGATGAATGCAGCAATGTACAGAAACACCCTGGATGAAAACCTGCTCCATAGCGACGAGTTAAAGTTAAAAGTTAAAGTACCAATGATTGTCACACACACACACACACACACACACACACACACTAGGTGTGGTGAAATTTGTCCTCTGCATTTGACCCATCCCCTTGATCACCCCCTGGGAGGTGAGGGGAGCAGTGGGCAGCAGCGGTGCCGCGCCCGGGAATCATTTTTGGTGATTTAACCCCCAATTCCAACCCTTGATGCTGAGTGCCAAGCAGGGAGGTAATGGGTCCCATTTTTTATCGTCTTTGGTATGACTCGGCTGGGGTTTGAACTCACAACCTACCAATCTCAGGGCGGACCCTCTAACCACTAGGCCACTGAGTAGGTCAACAATATCAAAAGAATGACTTCCGGACAACTCTGTGCATATCCTTAAGAGGCTCCCGTCAGAGCCCAGACTTAAATTTGATGTTCTGAAAATGGTGTTGCAAAGAGGAATGGGAGAAATTGCCTAAAGATAGGTGTGCCAAGCTTGTGGCATTGTATTTAAAAAGACTTGAGGCTATAATTGCTGCCAAAGTTGCATACACAAAGTATTGGGCAAAGGCTATGATACTTATTTACATGTGATTTCTTAGTTTTTTATGTATAAGAAATTTGCAAAAAATTCTCAAAACATTTTCACATTGTCATTATGATTGTGTGTAGAAGTTTGAAAACAAAAATTAATTTATTCCATTTAGGATAAGGCTGTAACAAAGTGCAGAAAACGTGAAGTGCTGTGAATTGTACTACTTACAACAAAAATAAACGGAGTCCTCTCAACACTGATTATCTAGACATAAAACACTTAGGCAACCTTAAGCAGTTTGCATGCTTTGTTTAAGATACCGGTATATACCGTACATTGCCATTCAGACTAAAAATACGGCATATCAGTGTTCGTCCATATAGCCCAGACCTATTCCAAAATGTAATAGTATTTTTTGTTTTCAAAATTCTACAGATAATATACCCCATAAAGACGTGAAAAGTTTTTTTTCCCAAAAGTTTTTGTAAAATGTATTAAATATAAAAACTGAAAAAAAAATCACATGTATGCAAGTTTTCACAGCTTTTGCTCAATACATTGTTGATGCACCTTTGGCAGCAATCACAGCCTCAAGTCTTTCTACTTACAATGCCACAAGCTTGGCACCCCTATCTTTGGGCAGTTTTGCCCATTCCTTTTTGCAGCATCACTCCAGCTCCATCAGATTGGATGGGAATAGTTTGTTTTCATCCAGGATGTTTCTGTAAATTGTTGTATTTATCTTTTCCTCTATCCTGACTTGTCTCTCTTGTCTCCCCTGCTAAGAGGAATGGGCAAAGAGGAACATGGGAAACTGCCCAAAGATAGGTGTCCCAAACTTGTGGCATCTTATTTAAAAATACTTGAGGCTGTAATTGCTGCCAAAGGTGCATCAGCAAAGTATTGGGCAAAGACTGTGAATACTTACGTGCATGTGATTTTTTTTTTTTAGATTTAATAAATTGAGTTGAGTTGAGTTTGAGTTTATTTCGAACATGCAAGTATACAACATGATACATCACAATCTCCAGTTTCTCTTTTCAACATGTTCGAAAAGGAGTAGGAAGAAGCAGAGCTTATTTAATCCTACCCCTTTTCTTTTACATAACAGTTTCTAAAACTTTTGTTCACTTCCTGTTCTCAATTTATTCACAATATACTCAATAAGTAATCACAATAAAATAAGTAAATAAATAATAATTGGTGAAGTAAGTTACATTTCATATGTTGAGATAAGTAGGATTATTTTGTGAGTGAAAGAATGAAAGAATGGATGAGTTAAATAAATTCAGAATGTTTATCATGGTTCTTCTTCTTTATACTTTGTAAACACTTTAAGTTTGAAGAGTTTCTTGAAGTGGATCATATTAGTACATTGTTTGATTGCTTTGCTTAATCCATTCCATAATTTAATTCCACATACTGATATACTGAAGGTCTTAAGTGTTGTACGTGCATACAAATGTTTTAAATTACATTTCTCCCTAAGATTATATTTCTCCTCTTTTTTTGAGAAGAATTGTTGTATATTCTTGGGTAGTAGGTTATAGTTTGCTTTGTGTATAATTTTAGCTGTTTGCAAATTCACTATGTCGTAGAATTTCAGAATCTTTGATTCAATATCAGAATCTTTGATCTTTAAATTGGTACAATTAAAAATAAAACGTCAATATGGGTTATTGTCTGTAGAATTATGGGAGAAAAATGAATTTATTCCATTTTGAAATAAGGCTGTAACAAAATGTGGAAAAGTGAATACTTTACAGATGCACTGTCGTTACCGCTTAATGCTGGCGGTTTGAGAGGGTTTTCAGGCAAAAGAAACTCAATGATGTCATGGCTCCCCTTGCCTCAATTGTTAGCTGAAATGTATTTATGAGTTT
>NC_084551.2:41952500-41997500 GCF_033978685.3 Nerophis lumbriciformis | reverse complement strand
CAGTTTGCAACACACTGAGCTAATCTGATGTGCCCAAGCCAGTTACCTGCCATCTTTTCTTGGATGCTAGTTCATTAATGTCGGGGCTCAGGCTTTGAGCTGAGGCATCTTTCATTATCGAACGAAGTTGTTAATCAATCATTATACCTCGTAGTCCACCCGGACCACAGTCTTGGGGGCGTGCTTTAAAGCCCCTGCGTTTATCGTCCTCCACGAGCTGTCGTCACGTCTGCTTTTCACCCATTCCAACAACGTGCCCGATCACAAAATATGTGCGACTTCAGCACGCACACACGTAAATGCAAAGCATACTTGGCCAACAGCGATACAGGTTACACTGAAGGTACCCGTATAAATAACTAACACTGTTAGAAATATGCGCCACACTGTGAATCCACACCAAACAAGAATGACAAACACATTTCGGGAGAACATCCACACCGTAACACAACATAAACACAACAAAACAAATACCCAGAATCCCATGCAGACCTAACTCTTCCGGGCTGCAATATACACCCCCGCTACCACAAACCCCCACCCCTCCGTGCGTCGGTTGAGGCGGGCGGGGTTGGAGGGGCGGGGTTTGGTGCTAAATCAGGCTAGAGTTAAGGTTTTAGAATGGCCTTCCCAAAGTCCTGACTTAAACATGTGGACAATACTGTAGAAACAAGTCCATGTCAGAAAACCAACACATTTAGCTGAACTGCACCAATTTTGTCATAAGGAGTGGTCAAAAACTCAACCAGAAGCTTGCCAGAAGCTTGTGGATGGCTACCAAAAGCGCCTTATCGCAGTGAAACTTGCCAAGGGACATGTAACCAAATATTAACATTTCTGTATGCATACTTTTGACCCAGCAGATTTGGTCACATTTTTAATAGTCCCATAATAAATTCATTCAAAAAAAAACTTCATGAATGCTTTTTGTGACCAACAAGTATGTGCTCAAATCACTCTATAACAAAAAAATAAAGAGTTGTAGAAATTATTGGAAACTCAAGACAGCCATGACATTATGTTCTTTACAATTGTATGTAAACTTTTGACCACTACTGTATGTATGTATGTATGTATGTATGTATGTGTGTATGTATATATATATATATATATATATATATATATACATACATTATATATATATACACACATATATTAGGGCTGCAACGGTCATCTTAACGGTTAGTCGACTAATCAGATAATAAAGCGTACACATTTAATGGCTCTAATTTTTACATCCACTTCTAAATGGAGCTTAAATTATTTTAGGCATGTGCTTATGAACAAAGATGACTAATTCATAAATATTTTGTACTGTAACTGTGCTGCTCATTCAGCTGTTACAAAAATGTAAATTACTAATAAAACATTGTCCATTTAAAATAAAATGAAAACAGTGCTATTTTTTTTTACCTTGTAAATGTATTTAAAAAACAGTTCAGTTGGCAGCAATGAAAACAGACAACAAAAGACTTACTATTGTAGTAACAGACACAATCATAACAATATGTAATATGTACAATTTTTACCATATTTTGGTCATTTTAAGCAATACCAGAACTTCTTTCCTCAGCGCAATTATATCCGGCTTCATATGTGTACTTCATCTCCTTTGGATAATCAATGTTCATGGCATACAGCAGGCCAAAGACGTATGCAAAGGCAGTACAGAGTTCTGGCGGGTTATGTAGCATAATGGTATTTTGTGAATCTCACTTAAATGTAGATATCTATTTTTCTTTACATTTAAGTGAGGTTTACAAGAGGTGCATATTCACTGTCAACTGATCAAGTTTGTCAACTGTTCTAATTTACAAAGCAAATTTTCTCTATGATGATAATTCTATCATCAAATCATTACACAATTATATTGCCTGGCTGTTGTAAAAACATTTATTTCTTAGCTTTTAACTTCAGTGTTACAGGGATCCAATTTTACTGTTAGGAAAGTGTTTTATTCACTTTAAAGAAAATACCTGGGAAAGTGTCAAGGTCTCTGACACACCCAATTTAACCTTTATGTTAAACATGTTTATGAATGAGAAATAAACAAGGTTTTAGATATATTTTGATGTGTGCTCTTTATTTTATTCATTCAGCATTTCTTAAAAACAATTACAGAAACACAAATGTTTCTTGACTTGTAAAGGAAGTTTTCTAACTGAAGTAACAAGAATTTCCGAGTTAGTTGAAAGTAAAAATACATGGAATTGAAGCATGAACTTTATTGTTGGTCCGACATAAATATCATAATTAGGTGAACAAGATCGAGTTGGCATAACTCTTATCTAAACTTGGAAATCTTAGTTAAGTCAACAACAGTAGTCAAAGTTCAACAAGAATATATGAGTTTGTTGAAGGTACAAATACATGGAATTGAAGCATGAATTTTATTGTTGGTCCCACAAAAATATAATAATTTGGTGAACAAGAAGATCCGAGTTGACATAACTCTTATCTCAACTTGTAAATCTTAGTTAAGTCAAAAATAGTAGTCAAAAGTTGAGAAAACGCAAAAATCTGGTTGCATCATGTTGCCTTGAAAATTTACGTTTTGTCAACTTTTTTTTTTTTTTTTTTTTTTTTTTACAGTGTAGCAGTGCACTTCCGACTTCCTGCAACAAATGTGTTTCTACTTTACATTACGTAAAGTAGGGAGCATGGCGTGGTGGGTAGAGCAGCCGTGCCAGAAACTTGAGGGTTGCAGGTTGGCTCCCCGCCTCTAGCCATCCAAATCACTGCCGTTGTGTCCTTGGGCAGGACACTTCACCCTTGCCCTCAGTGCCACTCACACTGGTGAATGAATGATGAATGATGGTGGTCAGAGGGGCCGTAGGCGCGAACTGGTAGCTAGCTTCCGTCAGACTACCCCAGGGCAGCTGTGGCTAGAAATGTAGCTTACCACCAACAGGTCCGAATGAATGATGGGTTCTCACTTCTCTGTGAAGCGTTTTGAGTGTCTAGAAAAGCGCTATATAAATCTAATCCATTATTATTATTATTACTTCCGGAAACAAACGCAAGTGTGTTTTTAAATCATAGCAGACTTGGTATTCGACAACAAAGACAACTATTTTTGGACAAATGACAATTCCCAACCTTATCTTTTTTAAGCTGAATATACAGAAGATAAACTGTTGCTTATAGAAGTGAGCAAATAAGAGTGAAACGTTGGAGCGGACAGAAACCGAGAGAGTGAGGCCAGTGTTACTCGAAGCTGCAAATGTGTAACTCTGAGCCAAGCTATGCCAAAATTTAACAGCGTGCTTACCCAAAACAATTGGAAACGTCCCCGGCCAGCTGGATCAAACAGACAATTGTCCATCGAGTGAGTCACTGTAATATTGTTCATGATATATGCAGCACATCACCATACAACTACATACATACGCTGTCGAGTTAGCTGTGTTCAAACAAAACATGAAATGTGGGCTCATCCTTTACAGATACTGATATGATTGTTCATGTTTTTCAGTCAGTACAAATTAGTGTCCTATCGCATTGGGTTGTGCATTACAAACACAAAAGCCATTCAGCTGTTGAGCTAAACTAAGCTAGCTTATCTCTTGCCGTAGATCACTTACGCTAATACCTTAGCATGCCGTCCTAAGACGATGTGTTACTACGCTAGAAAAATACTTCCTCAATGTTCGCTCTTCCAATAACAATGTACAGCTTGGTTAATATACAGGTTTACATAACGTAAATTAAGTATTGTTGGAGGTTTTTAAGATGCATTTTCAATGTGATTTATAGGCAGAATGGATTGCTCCCATTAGCTGCATTGCTAGCCACCTAGAACCAGCCGATTAGAAGGTTAGAATGCAAAAAAAACAATCTTTTATCTTTTTGTCTCACAAGAATTGTGAATAAATAAATGATAAATGGGTTATACTTGTATAGCGCTTTTCTACCTTCAAGGTACTCAAAGCGCTTTAACAGTATTACCACATTCACACACACATTCACACAATTATTTTAAAAAAGAGCAGTAAAATCCAGAGTAAGATTACTAATTCAGTGTAAAAGGGGAACCTATGGGTTGCCTATCGTTCACAATCATGAGACAAAAAGACAAAACTTTTTTCCCCCCACTTTCTAACATGTAAAATCGGCTTGTTCTAAGTGGCTAGCAATGCAGCTAATGGGAGCAGTCAATTCTACCTCTAAATCACTTTAAAATTGCATTCAAAAACCGTCAACAATATATCAGCTAAGCTAGCTTCTACGTCAACACGAAACACATGAGTTTGTAACGCACAACACTGCGATAGGACAATAACCTGTACTGACTGAAAAACATGAACAATAATTGCACTGTCTGTAAAATATTAGCCAACATTGCATGTTTTGTTTGTACACATTTGAGTTAGCCAGAGAGCGTATGCAGTGTAGTTGTAATAACACGTATGACATGTATCATGGGCGATATATAGTGACTCACTCAATGAACGGTTGTTCGTCTGGTACAGCTGGCCAGGGACGTTTCCTGTTGACTTTGGGTAAGCCATTTACATCAAAACAGCTTGTCCCAAATTTCCACATTTATAGCGTTGTCGCTTTCACCTCACTCTCCCGGCTTCCATCTGCTCCAACCTTCTCACTCTCTTCTTTGTGCTCTCTTCTATAAGCATTAGTTCATCCTCAGTATATTTAGCTTCAAAAACAAAGTTGTGAATCCTCATTTGTCCAAAAATAGTTGTCTTCATTGTCTATTACCAAGCCTGCAATGATTGAAAAACACACACGTGTTTGATTCCGGAAGTAGGAACAAACATTTGTTGCCAGAAGTCAGACGTGCGCTGATATAGAAACAGAAATCAATGCGCGGAAGAAATCAGTCCCAGAAATGATTACAATTTTCAAAATACGGTAAATATTGAACATATTACATATTATATGAATGTGTCTGTTACTACATTATATATAGACTTGCAATGTGTATATAAAACGTTGCTGGAGGGGTTTGAAGTGGTTTTAGAGGGCTTTGAAGGCTACAACGGTGACTCCCATGAACCGCATTTTTCAAGCGTTTATCCATCCATTTTCTACCGCTTATTCCTTTCAGGGTCGCGGGGGGTGCTGGAGCCTATCTCAGCTGCATTCGGGCGGGAGGCGGGGTACACCCTGGACAAGTCGCCACCTCATCGCAGGGACAACATAGATAGACAGACAACATTCACACTCACATTCATTCACACACTACCCTAAAAAATGTTTTAATTTTAAAGACGTGTCTTGTCTCTTATTAATAATGATTGTGAACGACAGGCAAAATTCCCAAAAAAGTGCCGTTCCCCTTTAAAATTTACCGGGGCACCTCTGTAGTGGGAAGATTGGGCACTGAGGTCAAAAAGGTTCTGTTAATACATTTATGATGGTCATAGTTTGACCCTACAATTGATTATTTCTATATCTTATGGAGAAAAAAAATTTGCCAGAGCTCAACTTTGAAGGTTCCACTAAACATACAATAAAGACATAATCCAAGTGAGCTTACTGTGTCTGTTTGACCCTGAGACCTGCTTTTGATGTGGTCGCCACAGTGGCCCGGCTGGAACGGATGTGGTCCAGGAAAAGGTGAACTGCATCCAGATTCCGGGCTGGGGACCAGAGAGTCTTGCTTGAGGCGTTGTATGTATTTAGCCTCCCTCTTGTTGGTTACAAAATACTTGATTTCTTTGCTGAAAAACTTCTCAACACACTGAGAAAAAAACAAAAGGAGGTTACAATGCATTTGTCTGCAAAAGTCATATTCCATGAGATTTCTCATGCCCTAATTATTTATTAATCATTATTTATATACCGGTATATATATATATATATATATATATATATATATATATATATATATATACACACACACACACACACACACACACACATATATATATATATATATATATATATATATATATATATATATATATACACACACACACACACACACACATATATATGTGTGTGTATATATATGCGTGTGTGTGTGTATATATATGCGTGTGTGTGTGTATATATATATATACACACACATACATATATATATTAGGGCTGCAACAACTAATTAACTAATTAAAATCGATTATAAAAATAGTTGGCGATTAATTTAGTCATCGATCCGTTGGATCTATGCTATGCGCATGCGCAGAGGCAAATTTTTTTTTTTTTTTATAAACCTTTATTTATAAACTGCAACATGTACAAACAGCTGAGAAACAATAATCAAAATAATTATGGTGCCAGTATGCTGTTTTTTTTCAATAAAATACTGGAAAGGATAGCAATGTAGTTTGTCTCTTTTATCCGATTATTAATCGATCAATCGAAGTAATAATCGACAGATAAATCGATTATCAAATTAATCGTTAGTTGCAGCCCTTATATATATATATATATATATATATATATATATATATATATATATATATATATGGTGTGTGTATATTATACACACACATTATACACAAACCCTGTTTCCATATGAGTTGGGAAATTGTGTTAGATGTAAATATAAACGGAATACAATGATTCGCAAATCATTTTCAACCGATATTCAGTTGAATATGCTACAAAGACAACATATTTGATGTTCAAACTGATAAACTTTTTTTGTTGTTGCAAATAATCAATAACTTTAGAATTTGATGCCAGCAACACGTGAAAAAGAAGTTGGGAAAGGTGGCAATGAATACTGATAAAGTTGAGGAATGCTCATCAAACACTTATTTGGAACATCCCACAGGTGTGCAGGCTAATTGGGAACAGGTGGGTGCCATGATTGGGTATAAAAGTAGATTCCATGAAATGCTCAGTCATTCACAAACAAGGATGAGGCGAGGGTCACCACTTTGTCAACAAATGCGTGAGCAATTTGTTGAACAGTTTAAGAAAAACCTTTCTCAACCAGCTATTGCAAGGAATTTAGGGATTTCACCATCTACGGTCCATAATATCATCAAAGGGTTCAGAGAATCTGGCGAGATCACTGCATGTAAGCAGCTAAGCCCGTGACCTTCGATCCCTCAGGCTGTACTGCATCAACAAGCGACATCAGTGTGTAAAGGATATCACCACATGGGCTCAGGAACACTTCAGAAACCCACTGTCAGTAACTACAGTTGGTCGCTCCATCTGTAAGTGCAAGTTAAAACTCTCCTATGCAAGGCGAAAACCGTTTATCAACAACACCCAGAAATGCCGTCGGCTTCGCTGGGCCTGAGCTCATCTAAGATGGACTGATACAAAGTGGAAAAGTGTTCTGTGGTCTGACGAGTCCACATTTCAAATTGTTTTTGGAAACTGTGGATGTCGTGTCCTCCGGACCAAAGAGGACAAGAACCATCCGGATTGTTATAGGCGCAAAGTTGAAAAGCCAGCATCTGTGATGGTATGGGGGTGCATTAGTGCCCAAGACATGGGTAACTTACACATCTGTTAGGGCGCCATTAATGCTGAAAGGTACATACAGGTTTCGGAGCAACATATGTTGCCATCCAAGCAACGTTACCATGGACACCCCTGCTTATTTCAGCAAGACAATGCCAAGCCACGTGTTACATCAACGTGGCTTCATAGTAAAAGAGTGCGGGTACTAGACTGGCCTGCCTGTAGTCCAGACCTGTCTCCCATTGAATATGTGTGGCGCATTATGAAGACTAAAATACCACAACGGAGACCCCCGGACTGTTGAACAACTTAAGCTGTACATCAAGCAAGAATGGGAAAGAATTCCACCTGAGAAGCGTAAAAAATGTGTCTCCTTAGTTCCCAAACGTTTACTGAGTGTTGTTAAAAGGAAAGGCCATGCAACACAGTGGTGAACATGCCCTTTCCCAACTACTTAGGCTCGTGTTGCAGCCATGAAATTCTAAGTTAATTATTATTTGCAAATAAAATACAAAGTTTATGAGTTTGAACATCAAATATCTTGTCTTTGTAGTGCATTCAATCGAATATGGGTTGAAAAGGATGTGCAAATCATTGTATTCCGTTTATATTTACATCTAACACAATTTCCCAACTCATATGGAAAAGGAGTTTATATATATATATATATATATAAATATATATATATATATATATATATATATACACACACACACACACACACACATATATATACATACAGTATATATAATGTGTGTGTGTGTGTATGTATATATATATATACATATATATATATTTTCCAAGGTGGCGCCGCTGTAGTGACTGCTGGTTGCAGCTCTGTACTCTCGTGTACCCTAGTTTTGTGTTATGGATGTCTCTTTCTTGTTTTTATGTGTTTTGCCTTTCGGTTCGGGCCCTTTCCTGACTGTGCAACAAGGGGTGGCACTTTCGTGACTTCTGCGGTGAACTTTTGTATCTGCCTCTAAGGAGCCTTTTGGCCAAGGCATGTTTGCACCGAAGACCAACTGCTGGCTCTCTGCCAAACCGGAGTCATGCAGACTAGGCCATCACAGTGTATATAAATGTGTGTGGGTTGAAATTGTGTTTTGTTTATGCAAACAGCAACTGTATACACGCAATATGTATTTTTTATTGCACGTTTTGTTTTTTCGTTGTTGTTTTTCTTTACTTTTGTAGCTTTATGTAGGAAAAAAAGCCAATGAAGTGGCACTAGTTGCATCAGCTCTGTTCTCCTTTAATGTCATTGATGTTTCCCACTTCTTTCCATGTTTGATTTTTTGTACCTTATTTTCTGTGGACTTTTTGTATCTGCACTTTAACCACATAATTTTCCCATTGCAGGATAAATAAAGTATGTCCCATCCCAATGTGACTGCAGTATTTTTAGATTGCAGCATTGTCTTGTTAAATTACTTTTACGTTTCTGTGTGTTTTACAGTAAATGTTGCATTATTTTTATGTTTAGGGTTGCGGTCTGTTTGGCTAAGTTGTTAAATTTTGATAGGTTTCATGAAGGCCAGCCTCATGTTTGAAGTTTGATAATAAGAGGACAGTTATGCAGGACAAAAAAAAATTTCCCACCCCTCCAAGGTGCTGAATATCTGTCTCCAATGACTCTGTTATTTTGTTGGATGGTAAGTCAAGGTAAAACACTTTCCCAACAAAAGGTTTAGGCTGTGCCAAATGGAACTTTAGTGACATCTCGCCATGTTTCCTTGATTTTCCTAAAAGACAAAAAAGTGAACCAAGGTGGTGAAAAGTGAGCTTTTTCTTGCTAACTAACAGGAACATGTAATTATATCAGGGTAATGAAATTACTGTACCTTTCCAGTCAGGTCCAGTTTTTCTTTGAGTGGCTTTGGCCTTCATTATGTTCTTTTTTCAGGATCAAAACGCCTTTCTCTGTTAATTTGAGTAGACATACCCGAGTCACGGTCCTCATTTGGCCCCTTGTGAGTATAAACATAGGACATATGTACACATTGACATCATGATTTTAAAAGTCCATTCTATGGAAAAAAAACTTGTGGTGTATCTGGTGCTAACAATTAACCGTTCTATTATCTTCAGCCGCATGTTTCAATTTAAGTAGAGGGTCACCCGCCGTTTATATTTGTAACTGTAAATTAATCCCTACAAAGTTTCAAAGTCGATGTTTCGACAAACTTTCATTTCCCGCTCTACCAAATTTGTAATGGTAACCGTGTAAACTGAGTTGCGAGGTTGCCTATTTTTTCCTATAACAGACTAACTTTTACTCACTTGTGCTCAGCATCTCATATGTCCATAATTCTCTTTGTTCTCTTGTGGTTTGTAATCATGGGATTGATCCGCAGTATTCGTAAATAAGGCACTGAGTGACAAAATGTTTGCAGGTTTACGTCATCGAAGTTGGGTAACAGCGGAAGTGGATATATTCGCTTTACTGTTCGGATGTGATGTTTCTACATAGACCATGTTTCTATAACAATATAAAAAATAAAGAAAACCTAAAAAATATGTTATGAAAATAAAAATAAAAATTATCATCCGTTTCTGTATGTGTAACATACTTGTAATCTTGCATACTTGAAATCGTAATTTTCATTTTGTCGAATGTGCGAAATAGAAACATATGTTATGAAACATGTCATCATTCAACGATACAGACAAGCAAGATATTTGAGCTAAAGCATGTGTTTTTTCTGTCTATTTTCGGAAATTGTAGTGCAGGAGGGAATATTACCCGCCAAGATTAAACTCCAATAGGAATATTTATCTTAATGCCGACAAGTATTTGTTGATGTAGATGAGAATTTGCAGGTAGAAAGTGGAACGTCCTCTTTAGTTTCGGTTCGCCACCGGTCGCTGTTGATACAACTGGTGAGTAAGTGGCAGTACGAGTACTGCGTTACTGATTTTTTGTGGAAATACTTTTAACTTATGGTGTGTCGTGTTTTTTAGAAGCCATGGGCGGCCATTCTTCGCAATCCATAGAACATGGCATTACTCCCATCCAACAGATGGCGGCGTCGTGCTCCGGAGCCTTGCTTACGTCTCTATTGGGTGATTGACGGGACCTATTTTGTTATTTGGTCAATTATAAAACCAAAAAACGTGTGCTGCTTTGTTTATTATAAGACTTTTAGGTCCCCAATGACTAGTTTCTGTTAGTTATAAACATTGTTCAGTGAATATCAGCAGCGTTATTTTTGTAGAAAGCAGAATTGTTTTGCAATAGTTGAGTCCAATGTGTGGACTTTGATGTGTTTATTTTCGCCTCTTCCCAGTCACACCTTTGGATGTTGTAAAAATCAGACTTCAAGCACAGAAAACTCCCTTCCCCAAAGGTAAAATCCACTTAAGTTTGGAGACACCTTCACATCTATTAGCCATGGGGAAGTGTGTCTAAACATTTGATTGTATCATTTTTGATACCCTTGCCTCAATTTTTCTTTCAATGTTTAGGCAAATGCTTTGTCTACTGCAATGGACTTATGGACCACCTATGTGTGTGTGAGAATGGAAACAATAAGGCCTGGTACAAAACGTCAGGCCACTTTAATGGCACAGCGGTAGTAAAAATACAATCCTAAACATACTTGTCATAATTGGGGGCTGAAAAAAAGAATCACATTTAAAAATTAATTTTTTTGTGTTCATGCAGGACGCCTTTGTCAGGATAGTACGCAATGAAGGAATCAGGTCATTGTGGAGTGGTCTACCTCCAACGCTGTAAGGCTTTTCTTAATTATTTTTCATAATTCTGATCATGCAACCCAAGGGTTGCATGATGACCCTTTTAATCTGATTCATGTCACATGTGTGCTCTAGTGTGATGGCAGTGCCAGCGACTGTCATCTACTTTACCAGCTATGACCAGCTGTGTATGAAGCTCAAGGTCAAGATGGGTGACCACGCACAGTTCGCCCCTATGGTCTCTGGAGCTGTTGCTAGAGGTGCGTCATCCTGTTAGTGAAACATTTCACCACCATTATTATTTGATTCATGTGATTTACAATAGTACTATTTTAGCTGTAGTAGTTTGTTGTGAATAAGTGTTACTTATTCACACTGTGTAGTACACATTTGGCCTTAACAGCGTGCGCAATCTATAAAATTATGTGTACCCGGTACTGTTAGTGGGCCTCTTTCGTGTTCTGTACTAACACTGTGTGTACGATTCAAAAGTAGTGGCGACCGCCTTGTTTAAACGAGGATTTTGCATGTACTATATATACTGTATGTGGCGTCACCATGGAGAAACTCAATCATTTCTGCACATTCCTTTTATTATGCTCCTACCTGGAGTGTTTGCGATGTTTTCAGACATGCAAGAGACATCTACCACATTTTATGGGCATTTTAGACACAGTCCAAAGTGCATCTACAACGTAACCCACTTTTTTCTCCCTTTTTAAGCGCCCAAGGTGCGCACATGGTAGAGAGGCTACACTTACTGTGTAAAAAAAAAAGAAAAGAAAAAAAGCATACTTCAAGAAGTTATTTTTTTATAGAGGTGATGTGTTAATAATATATATATTCATTGAAAAAAACTAACGGTCTTAAAAAACTGCCAGCAGACACCAAAACACATCAATTGAATTTGTTTAATCAGCCCCTTAACTCACCCAGCATGCAGCTATAAAATTATAAAAGATGCTGAATGGACAATATGTGTAATATTTTATAGTATGACATAGGGCTGGGCGATATATCGATATACTCGATATATCCCGGGTTTGTCTTTGTGCGATATAGAAAATGACTACATCGTGATATTCGAGTATACGTTCTCATGCAGTTGCTTTTAGCTGCTGGCATTACACTACAGGCTCTTCCCACTCCTTCTTGTGTCTCCTTCTCACAGACAGCAAGCGCAACTTCTTACATATGTCACATACTGTCACGTCATACATCACATACGTATACGCCCTCGCGGAGCAGAGAGGTAGCAGCATGGGTAACGTTAGCTGTGATGCTAGCGGAGTGGTGCGAGTGGTAATACGAGAGAAAGAAGGTGCGAATCTGGTAACAAATGAAGGAAGAATTAATTCCCCCAAAAAACAGCAGGGGGTCCATCGTCTGGCGGTGGTTTGGCTTCAAGTGGGAATATGTCGAACAGACAACCGTAATTTTTCAAGTGTGGGGCAAAAGTGTTGCTACAAAAAGTAGCATTACTGCTAATATGTAGCATCATTTGAAAAGTCACCTGCTCGAGAATGAGGAGTGCTTACTCCGCATGTCAACATCTCCGTTCGGTGCCACCCGCCCACACCATCAAAATGCAGAGGCAAACATTTCCAGATCAACACCGTATGTTTGTTTTAAACTATTGTAGTGGCGTTCTGTACAGAAAGTGCACTTTAATTGAGTGTTGTTTTGATATGTCATCTTAGTGACACGCACAAAAGTGCACGGATAGCTTGTTTTAAAATGTCTCTGACAATCTTGCACTTTCTGTTTTGAAAATGACATGAATGTTTGTGCCACTGCTTAATAACTGTTTAATAAATACACTTTTGGTCAATTCCCTTAGTTGTGATTTCCCTCTCTGCATGAAAGTTTAAAATGAGCATATATTAATGCAGTATGAAGAAGAATGTTTTAATGTAGACACTAGAGGTGTGGGAAAAATCGATCCGAATTCGAATCGCGATTCTTACGTTGTGCGATTCAGAATCGATTCTCATTTTTTTAAGAATCGATTTTTTTTTTAAAGTATTTTTTTAATTTTTTTTAATTAATCAATCCAACAAAACAATACACATCAATACCATAACAATGCAATCCAATTCCAAAACCAAACCCGACCCAGCAACACTCAGAACTGCAATAAAGAGAGCAATTGAGAGGAGACACAAACACGAAACAGAACAAACCAAAAGTAGTGAAACAAAAATGGATATTATCAACAACAGTATCAATATTAGTTACAATTTCAACATAGCAGTGATTAAAAATCCCTCATTGACATTAACATTACACATTTATATAAATTAAAAAAAATTAACAATAGTGTCACAGTGGCTTACACTTGCATCGCATCTCATAAGCTTGACAACACACTGTGTCCAATATTTTCACAAAGATAAAATAAGTCATATTTTTGGTTCATTTAATAGTTAAAACAAATTTACATTATTACAATCAGTTGATAAAACATTGTCCTTTACAATTATAAAAGCTTTTTACAAAAATCTACTACTCTGCTTGCATGTCAACAGACTGGGGTAGATCCTGCTGAAATCCTATGTATTGAATGAATAGAGAATTGTTTTGAATTGGGAAAAAATTGTTTTTGAATTGAGAATCGTGTTGAATTGAAAAAAAATCGATTTTGAATCGAATCGTGACCCCAAGAATCGACATTGAATCGAATCGTGGGACACCCAAAGATTCACAGCCCTAGTAGACACATAGAATCATCATACTGCTGTGATTATATGCATCAAGTGTTCATTCAAGGCTAAGGCAAAATATGGAGATATATATCGTGTATCGCGATATGGCCTAAAAATATCGAGATATTAAAAAAAGGCTATATCGCCCAGCCCTAGTATGACAGAGGAGTCTCTGTCAATCGTCTTGTCTTTGCAGTGCGAGCACCAAATATGTTTCACTTTGCACATACTTTTCAGACGTGCTAAATAAAATGTTTAAACTGCTGGCAAAACGGTGTTGATAAATCACTGCGCGTGTTGTATGTTTGCATCTTTTCTTCCCAGTATTGTGGGCATTTTTTATTATCAGCAAATATTCTGCATATTAATGAAGACAGAGACGCCAAATGGATTGCACGCCATATTTTGCTCACTTAACAGCAGTGTTGGGATTAACGTGTTACAAAGTAACGCGTTACTGTAACGCCGTTAGTTTCGGCGGTAACTAGTAATCTAACGCGTTATTTTTTATATTCAGTAACTCAGTTACCGTTACTACATGATGCGTTACTGCGTTATTTTACGTTATTTTTTATGTAGTATCAGCTAGAAACAGAAGATCTGAGTGTGTTTTATTGGAGCGCTGTGGTGTCGTCCTTCTGTGTCACAAGGAAAAGAAAAGGCGTGCTTTGTGTGGGTGGGGCTCCCAGACCGTAGTTGAAGAGTGCAGGGAAGACGTTCCTCCAGGGCCTATGTATTTTGGGGCTAACAACCTTTACTTTACCCCGCAGTGGGTCTTTACAGCTCCGGACTCGAGGGTGAATGACGAGGCCGGCGGTTTGTTGCAACTTTGTGACTTTATTGGTGTCTTGCACATAGCCATCCACCAAGCTAGATCACCTGCACGCACTCACTATTGCGCTGCCTCACCTGTCTCGCCCACTCACTCACTGACGTCACTCACCTCACATGCTGTCATATCTTAAAGGGCCACACACACACATACGCTACTCTCATAACAACTAACAAGACATCATGGCGAAGCCAGAAGTTGAGTTTCTTAACATTCTCACTACTTTTCTTTTGTTGAGCACAAAGAAAAGAACATTTTAGTTAAATGTAAGTTGTGTCTTGGATCAAATATCCCATCTACTTAAAGTTAAAGTTAAAGTGCCAATGATTGTCACACACACTAGGTGTGGCAAAATTATTCTCTGCATTTGACCCATCAGCTTTAATCACCCCCTGGGAGGTGAGGGGAGCAGTGAGCAGCAGCAGTGACCGCGCCCGGGAATACTGTCCAAAACACCAATTCAAATCTGCTGAAACAGCTACAAAAGCAACATGCTTCGACAAAGCTAGTAAAGAGAGACACAGACTCTGATGCCACTTCAGCTCCACCTAATGATTTTAATGGAGGCACTGCTAGCCAGGACAACATTGATAGAGCCATTGCAGTGTATGTGCTAGAAGACATGCAGGCTATTTCTACAGTGGAGTCACCCGCTTTCAGGCAGCTAATTAGCATGATACCGGCGTCAAAGAGCAAATGGCACGGAAAACATGTTCCAAGTACCTGGACAGTGAGTACATAAACATGGAAAGCGAGCTAAAGAAAACACTCCAAACTCTGCCTCTGCTCATCATTCATCATTTGGGGACGGCGTGGCGAAGTTGGGAGGGTTACTGGTTCAACCCCCACCTTCTACCATCCTAGTCACGTCCGTTGTGTCCTTGAGCAAGACACTTCACCCTTGCTCCTGATGGGCCTGGTTAGCGCCGTGCATGGCAGCTCCTGCCATCAGTTTGTGAATGTGTGAATGGGTGAATGTGGAAATAGTGTCAAAGCGCTTTGAGTTCCTTAAAAAAAAAGGTAGAAAAGCGCTATACAAGTACAACCCATTTACCATTGAAGGTACACACTCTATGTCAATTCTCTTATATACTCTTTCATTCTAGACTTCTAGAGTGTTTGATTATCACATCACTCTAAATGTATAGACTATAAAGTTCACAAACAAAAAGAGGGATCCTAGTGGGCCAGGGCAATCTTTCCTAATCTCTAAACTAAAACTGGGGAAATGTGTAGAGTGTTCTGGGCATCATTACAGTGTTGATCTCCTGAATACATTTTATTTCTGAATTCCTTTAGAGAAAAAAATGCCTGGTTAGGCTTTGTGTATGTCATGTGTGCCTTCCTTCGGTGAAGCCAGGTTTACAGCTATGTTGTTATTATGCTGTTTGTTACTTATGTATGTTATATTGCAGCTATTTAAAATAGTTTTGTCAATTTGTTCTAGCCTGAAATAAATTGGCCCTTTGAAACATATCTTTGTCTTTGTGTGTTGTATGTAGACCACATTGCTTAGCAGAGTTCAGTGATGCAAATTAATGTCAAGTTGATCAACAGATTGTATTATTCTCCAGTGCAATAACAGTACTGAAATGAAGGCTAAAAGGGCATTAATGGGAGCTTTAAAAAAAAAAGGTAGAAGAAGTAACTAAATAGTTACTTTTCACAGTAACACATTACTTTTTGGTATAAGTAACTGAGTTAGTAACTGAGTTACTTTTGAAATAAAGTAACTAGTAACTGTAACTAGTTACTGGTTTTCAGTAACTAACCCAACACTGCTTAACAGACGCAATCCACTTTGCACACGATTAAGATATCAGCTTTGCGTGTGCTATCAATTTTGGCAAGTGTTTTAGTATACGCAACCCTTTAGTAAATCAGGCTCAGAGTTTATACACCACACTGTATAGTGTGTACAAATATGAATAATAACACAAGTCTTCTGTCTAATCGTAACTGTATTTGGCACTGTGCATTTAATGTATACTCTCTGCATCCATCAGTGGGCGCGGTCTCGGTGATCAGCCCCCTCGAGCTGATGCGCACCAAGCTCCAGTCCCAGAAACAGTCGTACCGTCAGCTGGCCACCTGCGTTCGCACAGCGGTGGAGGCGGACGGTTGGCTGTCACTGTGGCGAGGTCTAGGGCCCACGCTGCTCAGAGACGTGCCCTTCTCCGCCATGTACTGGTACAACTACGAGAGGAGCAAGAAGTGGCTGTGTGAGCGCTATGACGCCGTAGAGCCAACGTTCACCATGACCTTCGTATCGGGCGCTGTGTCCGGCTTAGTGAGTCTGCACATTATGTTCACCACCTATATTCATTGATATTGTTTTGTTGTGGTTTTACGTGCGATATCACAGATTTGTTTTCTTAACCCATATGAGTAAAATTCACGCTGGTATTGGCGATACCAATCTGATCCCAGTACCTTGTGCAAATATACGTAATTTGTCTGGTGAAATTGAAAAATAGTAGCATATTTCAAGTGTTGCTGCTCTTGGGGGAATTATCTTCAAACAATATAAAATCACAGGGCGAAACCAATAATGGCATTATCTTATTTATGTTCAACTCTGCTTGTAGTGTCTAAATAGCTGGCAATAAAATGATACTTAAACTTGGTGTTTTATAATACAGAGTGACTCATTTTAATTACCAGTAATGTTCTTAAACAAACGACAGACTGAATGACTGACCACAGCACTGTGTGCATTACGTACTTACATCGGCGAAAGAAAAAATAGTTTCTGCCAATGGAGTTTCCATTCATTTCAGCGTTTTAGAGTTCAATGATTCAGTTACGTTACACTGTGTCTCTTGTTAATTATATGTATTATCTCAAATAATACAGTATCAGAAGTATCAACATTTTGGTTTGAGAATCGATATTACAGCATGAAGATCTGGTGTCAGTGCTATCGATATTTTAGACCCGTACATCACTAATGGATGTACAAATGCAATGTGGAGAGAAGTATTAATATTTTTCTTTTTTAATCAAGTGCTTTAACTGTCCTGACTATAAATGTGGCACACCCTATGGGTTGTGGTCAGATGCTTTGGAGACATGCTAGCATAAATGTACCTCAAATGTAATAATTCGGTGAACCGGTTCCGGTTCACCGTGCGTGACTGCTCGCGGACTGCTCGCTGTTTCGAAAAAGCTAAGTATCGTTCTATTTGTGTGCTTTTAAATTGTTCTGCAGCTTTCTTTATTACTTTCTCAACATATTTAGTAGTACTATTTAACTTGCAAATCACCCGATCTCTGTCTCTCCACCCCTCCCGCAGCTAGCTAGCAGCTAGCTGCTAAGCTAACGAAGCTAGCGCGGAGAAAGGCGTCGCCGGGCGCCGGTCAGAAGGAGTCTACTCCTGCACACCGTGACCAGGACTTCTCGGAAGACAGCAGGAACTTCACTCGGTGACAGAAAACACCGTGAGTATGGCTTCCTGCGCGTCTTGCACCTTACTCACGGAGAGGCTGGCTCTGCTAGAGGGCCGTGTCCGCCAGTTAGAGCAGAGTAATCTCGTAACTTTAGATGTTGCGGACACATCTGCTAGCGTTAGCTGTAGCGAGCTAACTAGCCCAGCCTGTAGCAGTCCTAAGCGGCCTACAAGCTACGGTGTACCGGTTGAGACGCATAATAGATTTAGCTCTTTAGCTAGTCCTACACCCCAGTCTACCGGGCACCACACCTTAGTCATAGGGGACTCCATCACCCGAAACATAAAGCTTAGCAAACCAGCCACAATTAAGTGCATCCCGGGGGCCCGAGCACCTGACATTGAGGCTAATCTTAGGGAGCTAACTCGCAACAGGCCTAGTAAACACGTACGACAGGCTAATCGCACCACTAGTTATGCGAATATAGTTGTACACGTTGGCTCCAATGACACTAGAATGAGACAGTCAGAGATTACAAAGAGAAACATAGCCAGGACTTGTGATCTCGCTAGAAAGATGTCCAGGCATCGAGTAATTGTCTCTGGCCCCCTGCCTGCGAGAGGCAATGATGAGAGATATAGCAGATTAGTCTCGCTTAACAAGTGGCTGGCTAGCTTCTGTAGACAACAGGGACTAACGTTTATTGATAATTGGCCCTCTTTCTGGGGCAAACCAGGCTTGCTGATGAGGGACGGCCTTCACCCTAACCAGGAAGGCGCCATCATCCTGTCTAAGAATATAGACTACTGTTTAAGTCACATTTGACTAACTACACTAGAGCAAGCCCGGTCACAGGCAATTACAGAGCCTGCTAGTCCGGGTGAGGAGTCAGTTAAGATAGAACTAGCCAGCACCAGGCTGGATAATTCCTGTACGCATAGCAATTTTCTTAGAATAACACACAACTCACATAATGTGTTTTCTGTTGTGAATGTGTCCGGGGTAGATATGCATTCTACTGAGGTGGCAAATCATGATGCGTTCAGTCGATCGCAGCATCAAGCAAACAATCTGAAAATTCCCGTCGTATCAATTCCTAGATATGGTCGAAACTATTTAAAATGCACTACGTATAATAAACGCAACATTATTAATATTTCTACTACGGATAATTTAAACAAAAACTCGTCAAAACAGCCCAATACTTATAATATGGGCTTTTTAAACATAAGATCATTGTCTCCCAAAACGTTATTAGTTAATGAGGTCATTAGAGACAACAATCTTAACGTCATTGGTCTTAGCGAAACCTGGCTCAAACCAGACGAATTTTTTGCGCTAAATGAGGTATCTCCTCCTAACTATACGAATGCGCATATTGCCCGTCCCCTTAAAAGGGGTGGGGGGGTCGCACTAATATACAATGAAAACTTTAACCTTACCCCTAACCTAAATAATAAATACAAATCGTTTGAGGTGCTTACTATGAGGTCTGTCGCACCGCTGCCTCTCGATATGGCTGTTATCTACCGCCCCCCAGGGCCCTACTCGGACTTTATTAATGAATTCTCAGAGTTCGTTGCTGATCTAGTGACGCACGCAGACAATATAATCATAATGGGGGACTTTAATATCCATATGAATACCCCATCGGACCCTCAGTGCGTGGCGCTCCAGACTATAATTGATAGCTGTGGTCTTACACAAATAATAAATGAACCTACGCATCGCAACGGCAATACGATAGATCTAGTGCTGGTCAGGGGTGTCACCACCTCCAAAGTTATGGTACTCCCGTATACTAAAGTAATGTCCGATCATTACCTTATAAAATTCGAAGTTCTGACTCATTGTCAACAAACTAATAATAATAATAACTGCTCTAGCAGCCGCAACATTAATGCCGCCACAACGATGACTCTTGCTGACCTACTGCCTTCGGTAATGGCACCATTCCCAAATTATGTCGGCTCTATTGATAACCTCACTAACAACTTTGACAATGCCCTGCGCAAAACCATTGATAGTATAGCACCGCTAAAACAAAAAAGGGCCCCTAAAAGGCGCACCCCATGGTTTACAGAGGAAACCAGAGCTCATAAATTATCATGTAGAAAGTTGGAACGCAAATGGCGCGCGACCAAGCTTGAGGTTTTCCATCAAGCATGGAGTGATAGTTTAATATCGTATAAACGCATGCTTACCTTAGCTAAAGCTAAATATTACTCAAATCTCATCCGCCTCAACAAAAACGACCCTAAATTTTTGTTTAGTACAGTAGCATCGCTAACCCAACAAGGGACTCCTCCCAATAGCTCCACCCACTCGGCAGATGACTTTATGAATTTCTTTAATAAGAAAATTGAACTCATTAGAAAGGAGATTAAAGACAACGCATCCCAGCTACAACTGGGTTCTATGAACACAGATACAACTGTATCTACGACGGATACTGCAATACAAAATAGTCTCTCTCTTTTTGATGAAATAACATTAGAGGAACTATTACAGCGTGTAAGTGGGATAAAACAAACAACATGTTTACTTGACCCACTTCCTGGGAAACTTATCAAGGAGCTTTTTGTATTATTAGGTCCATCAGTGCTAAATATTATAAACTTATCACTTTCCTCTGGCACTGTTCCCCTAGCATTCAAGAAAGCGGTTATTCATCATCTGCTCAAAAGACCTAACCTTGATCCTGACCTCATGGTAAACTACCGACCGGTGTCCCACCTTCCCTTTATTTCGAAAATCCTCGAAAAAATTGTCGCACAGCAGCTAAATGAACACTTAGTGTCTAACAATCTCTGTGAACCTTTTCAATCCGGTTTCAGGGCAAATCACTCTACGGAGACAGCCCTCGCAAAAATGACTAATGATCTACTGCTAACGATGGATTCTGATGCGTCATCTATGTTGCTGCTTCTTGATCTTAGCGCTGCTTTCGATACCGTCGATCATAATATTTTATTAGAGCGTATCAAAACACGTATTGGTATGTCAGACTTAGCTTTGTCGTGGTTTAACTCTTATCTTACTGACAGGATGCAATGCGTCTCCCATAATAATGTGACCTCGGACTATGTTAAGGTAACGTGCGGAGTTCCTCAGGGTTCGGTTCTTGGCCCTGCACTCTTTAGTATTTACATGCTGCCGCTAGGCGACATCATACGCAAATACGGTGTTAGCTTTCATTGCTATGCTGATGACACCCAACTCTACATGCCCCTAAAGCTGACCAACACGCCGGATTGTAGTCAGCTGGAGGCGTGTCTTAATGAAATTAAACAATGGATGTCCGCTAACTTCTTGCAACTCAACGCCAAGAAAACGGAAATGCTGATTATCGGTCCTGCTAAACACCGACATTTATTTAATAATACCACCTTAACATTTGACAACCAAACAATTACACAAGGCGAATCAGTAAAGAATCTGGGTATTATCTTCGACCCAACTCTCTCGTTTGAATCACACATTAAGAGTGTTACTAAAAGGGCCTTCTTTCATCTCCGTAATATCGCTAAAATTCGTTCTATTTTATCCACTAGCGACGCTGAGATCATTATTCATGCGTTCGTTACGTCTCGTCTCGACTACTGTAACGTATTATTTTCGGGTCTCCCTATGTCTAGCATTAAAAAATTACAGTTGGTACAAAATGCGGCTGCTAGACTTTTGACAAGAACAAGAAAGTTTGATCATATTACGCCTATACTGGCTCACCTGCACTGGCTTCCTGTGCACTTAAGAAGTGACTTTAAGGTTTTACTACTTACGTATAAAATACTACACGGTCTAGCTCCGTCCTATCTTGTCGATTGCATTGTACCATATGTCCCGGCAAGAAATCTGCGTTCAAAGAACTCCGGCTTATTAGTGATTCCCAGAGCCCAAAAAAAGTCTGCGGGCTATAGAGCGTTTTCTATTCGGGCTCCAGTACTATGGAATGCCCTCCCGGTAACAATTAGAGATGCTACCTCAGTAGAAGCATTTAAGTCCCATCTTAAAACTAATTTGTATACTCTAGCCTTTAAATAGCCCCCCTGTTAGACCAGTTGATCTGCCGTTTCTTTTCTTTTCTCCTCTGCTCCCCTTTTCCTTGAGGGGGGGGGGGGGCACAGGTCCGGTGGCCATGGATGAAGTGCTGGCTGTCCAGAGTCGGGACCCGGGGTGGACCGCTCGCCTGTGCATCGGCTGGGAACATCTCTACGCTGCTGACCCGTCTCCGCTCGGGATGGTGTCCTGCTGGCCCCACTATGGACTGGACTCTTACTATTATGTTGGATCCACTATGGACTGGACTCTCACAATATTATGTCAGACCCACTCGACATCCATTGCTTTCGGTCTCCCCTAGAGGGGGGGGGTTACCCACATATGCGGTCCTCTCCAAGGTTTCTCATAGTCATTCACATCGACGTCCCACTGGGGTGAGTTTTTCCTTGCCCGTATGTGGGCTTTGTACCGAGGATGTCGTTGTGGCTTGTGCAGCCCTTTGAGACACTTGTGATTTAGGGCTATATAAATAAAGATTGAATAATTCGACAAATGCTCACTGACCTTTCAAAGACATTTTGCTTGATCGCGGTCATGTTATTTAACCAATTTTGCTCAAATATTTACAGATGTGCTTGTCAGTCCCTTAACAAATTGTACCCATTTTTTGTCAGATTTGGCATTAAGGTTTCAGTAGGTGTTTTTCAGAGTGTGTTGCGGCGTTTTCCCATACATCTTTTGCAGCTCTCCACAAATAACTTTAGACCACCACTAATAGATTTGGGGCTATCTGTCAACAGTGCAATTTAGACGATCACACTATCTAGAAGTAGGGATGTAATCATGTGACGAAAAAAAAAGTACATTCAACAGTTTTGTTGAATAATAATAATATAATTTTTCAAATAAGTTTTATTTGAAAAAATATATATGTATAAGCAACACACACATCTTTATTTTAATTGACAGAAGAAAAAACTATTGCTCCGGCTTAACAGTGTATTTTTTTAAATTATATAGGGAAAACAGGTGTTTTAGATTGGGAAATATGCTAATATGTGTCTTGTATTCGCTTGTCATTTAAGATAGCTAGCGATTAGCACGCTAGCTGCTTTTCCAGGAAATGAGCAATGTTACCATGTGGTACTGCTGTGTGATGGTGTGGTACTCAACTACAGTTTTACGATAATTACAATTTTAAACGGTAACAAAAACTGTCGGGACTTTTACCGCTGTTTATCATTTTAACGGTAATCGTTACGTCCCTATCTAAAAGTTAGGACACCTCACCAAAAACTGTCGGGAGTTTTACCACTGTTTATCATTTTAACGGTAATCGTTACGTCCCTACCTAAAAGTTAGGACACCTCATAGCTATGATAAATATTATCCTGGTAACTCCTTTCTACAGTTTATTTTGAAGTACAAGCAACATTGTAAAAACAGTTTCCACTTTCTGTCAGTTTTCTTCAGTAGTGACGTTACCGTTTGACGTGGTCAAAACACGACGGCAGGTGGAACTTGGAGAGCTGCAGGCGATGAATTGTAAGTAAGGTGTTCATTCTTCATTGTTTTGATGTCCTTATTTCCCATCGTCATTGAACGTTTTTTTGTGTTGGCAGTGTCACACAAGGCCTCCTCCACTTTGAGCGTGATGAAGAGGATTGTGGCACAGCACGGCGTCCCGGGGTTGTTTGCGGGTTTGTGTTGCACGTGGGGCCAACCTTTTGTTGCCAGACGTAATTTCCTCCTTAAACCCGTCCGTTTCTTCGTCAGGTTTCCTCCCCCGCATCATCAAAGTGGTACCAGCCTGCGCCATCATGATCAGCAGCTACGAGTTCGGGAAGGCTTTGTTCCGCAAACACAACCAGGAACAGACACTAAAACCTCCGCAAACCAGCAAGACCTGAGAGATGAGTTGAAACGTTCCAAGTCCAACACTTTACTTTAAAAAATGACGCTGTGAGGCTTTGCAATAAGCAGAAGTGAGATTACAAGAATTATATTAAACACTTTAATGATGGTATTTAGAACTTTATGTTCCACTAGCTTCATTATTGAACAAAGATGTGTATAGTTCATCATTCATGAGCTATATGCCCGATGTGCTTCCTGGACACATGAGGACATTTCTTTCATCCACTACGACAGGGGTCAGCAACCTACACGATTGAGGCATTTTATTGCCTCCTCCTTGTCAAAGAAAAACAGTCTGGAGCCGCAAAACACAACACAGCTTATAAACTTTTAAGTTTTTTAATTTTACCTATTTACACGTCGTCCCTTGCTTATTAATTGGTTCCAGACATGATTACAATAAATGCACAGTGTAAAAACAATCTCGGAGCCACGACAAGGATGCTTAATCCGCGGGTTGCCAAACCCTGCATTAAAAGGTTTGGTTTTGACTTTTATTTCGCACATAAAATTCTAATGGGAATGTTCTGTGTTGTTGTCGTGCTAGTGTTGCATGCTCAACCTCTAATAGGTGCCTTAATGTTCTACTTCTTAAGACAGCAGACTGAATCTACAGTATAGACACTATTATTGAAGAAGTTGTTCCACATAATTCTATGGATCGTGTCCATCCCTCGTAAGAAGTGATCGTCCCTGTTCAGTGCCAACTACTAAAGCCAGTGAATGAGTGCAAAAGATTAAAAAAAACGCTCATTATGTGTATTTTATGTTATATGTTTAAATATCCAAAATCTTGCTTTTTTTGCAATTAAATTTTATTCAAAATGACAAATAAAAAGCCAAATTATTTTAACAATGCTAACAAGCAGTGAAGTTGTTGAGCTCCGCAGCCTGAAGGCCAGACCAGCTGCAGCAGGACGTTGATCACGGTCACCATGTCAATTGGCATTGGAATATTAATCAAAGGGAGTACTTCACATTAAAATGAAGAGAGGAAATCAATCATAGTTGTCACCACCTGAGAACTAAATACTGTGTTAAGCAAAATCACACGTGTTAAGCAAAATCACACACAAAACAAACATTTACACCTGAGAACTAAAGATGATCTGTTCGCAGAACACAATGAACGGAGGAAAAAGAGCAGGTACTGTATGACGATGTTCTTGTATACAAATCCTGAAACCCTGGAAGTCTTGCAGTTTTCTTGGCACATTAACTTGTGACTCAAGGTAAAAGAAACATAGTGAGTGGAGCACAACTGCTACCCTTAATTAAACGTGTGTTAAAGCGCACATAGAAGAAAGGTGAAATAATACCACATTAGGAGGGGTACTGAATGTTCACGTGGGGGTGAAACCCGGGCTGCTGACCTCTGCAGCAGGACTGGCCAAACACTCGTTAGACCTCAGGCTGGCCAGAGACCTGAAACTGTTGACGGAGGTCAGAGAGCCGCACAGTCCCCTGAGAGATGGCGTCTGCTCGTTTCCTAGAAGGGTCAAAACGAGATCAACACTTTGCACAAATACATCGAATTATGAACCCCTCTTTGTAGAAACTTTTGGATTTACGAACTACAGGCCAAATAAAAGTACGCTTGGGTGTAAGAATCTTGTCTTAGAAACGTTTCATCCACCCATTTTGTGGCCAGCAGCACGTACAATTTGTGCTGGCTGATTGTAACCTCACTCATTCGTTCAGCACAGTGGTGCTGCTGTTTGCTACTTTGTGTACATGTTTTGTGGGTTTTTTTAGCCTTTCTACAACATTTTTCTAGTTTTGCTAGCTGAATATGAGTCCACAGAAAGCAATAGATAAACTATATGTGGTTTGAAACATTCCTGAAGTATCCATAGTACGGTATTGTTGATACTGCTTCTCCCTTAACCCTACCTTCTGCTGCACGCAAAAAAAATTAACTGACAAAGTAATTTCTTGTTTGTTACTAACATTGTAGCGACCTGGATGTTAAAGGTAAGGAGTGTTGTGATTTTAAGCTGTGTGTGCACCGGCAATGTGAGTGTGTATCGGCAGGGCGACTGAAAATGAGGATAGTTAAGCTTGTTTTTTTTTTATTTGTTATTGAATAGAAAGTTAATCTATCAGCTACTTGTTATGTTTGTTTGATATAGAGTACTGTATAGCACTTTATAGTGTGTTCAAATTGTACACAATTTTACTACAATATGGATTTTGTCCAGGCTGGAATCCATTATTTGTATATACATTGTTCTTATCAGGAAATGTGCTTCAATGTACAAACTTCTCTATTTACGAACCCTGTTGAAGAACAAAGTTCGTAAATGGAGGTTCCTCTATACCAGGGGTCGGCAACCCAAAATGTTGAAAGAGCCATATTGGACCAAAAATACAAAAACAAATCTGTCTGGAGCCGCAAAAAAAATTAAAAGCCATATTACATACAGATAGTGTGTCATGAGATATAAATTGAATTAAGAGGACTTAAAGGAAACTAAATGAGCTCAAATATACCTACAAACGAGGCATTATGATGCAATATGTACATATAGCTAGCCTAAATAGCATGTTAGCATCGATTAGCTTGCAGTCATGCAGTGACCAAATATGCCCGGATTAGCACTCCCCACAAGTCAATAACATCAACAAAACTCACCTTTGTGCATTCATGCACAACGTTAAAAGTTTGGTGGACAAAATGAGACAGAAAAAGAAGTGGCATAAAACACCTCAACAAAGTCGGAGAAAGTTATACATGTAAACAAACTACGGTGAGTTCAAGGACCGCCAAAATTAGTAGGACAAAACGGCGCTCGCCAAATACTCGAATCAGTGAAGCATGTTTAATATAAACAGTGGGATTTATAACAATTAGGGAGGTTTGTGTCATGTTTGGCCTCCTACAGAAACCATATTAAAACAAAAAAATTATTTCCCCTCATCTTTTTCCATTTTTCATACATCTTTGGAAAAGCTCCAGTGTGCCACTAGGGCGGCTCTAAAGTGCCGCATGCGGCTCTAGAGCCACGGGTTGCCGACCCCTGCTCTATACCTTACTGCTGCATTGCATGGTACCTTGGTGCGGCCAGTGTGTACAAGCTGCTTTGGCCTCCAACGTGAACTGATGTGCCGGTTCAAGGGTCATCTGCGATAGGCTCACGTCTGCAGGCACATTGTGGAGGCTCTTGCTGCAAAACAATGATAGCATACAGGATCATGATAAAGGCAAATAAAGGCAAACATGAATCCGAATTAATGTTTTCTTTCAGTCCGTCTGGACTTCCTGGAGGCAGATGACCATGCTTCACAGAAACTAAACTGACATTTCCAATCTATCGTAATCTTGTTTATATTTTAGTGTTGTCACAGCGATTAATCAAAACGCAGATTAATCATGCAGTTGATTTTGAGTGCTCCTGCTCCTTTTACCTTAACTGCATATGGTAACCTGAAAGGCAAGTGCGGGTTGTCATCATAGTGATCAAGTCAATAATACATCAGTGCAAAGATGAGTTAAGACAGAGGTTCTCAACCTTTTTGTCCTCGGGGCCCAACTTTTCCACTACAGAGGAGTCCGGGACAAACTCAAATAACACTGAATTAGTAATCTTTCTCTTGCTTTTAATCATATTCAATAACTATATCTAACCTGCTTGCAGTTTACAACCTTGTCAAATTATATGAAACGATGTGTTAATCGCAAAGATTATTTATTCAATACACAAACCTTAGAATTTGGTAAGACTGATTAGAAAAATAAGTACTTACCAAATATGCTGCATAAGAAGGAACTCATAAATAATGGACGAAAAATAAATTTACATAAAATTGTGTTGTACTGAAATGAAAAAAACTAATTAATGCACATTAATGGACATATAAAATGTTAATGTGCCAGATTGTAGCCAAAGGCTAATTTCCATCTGCAGTGCCCTGCAGGGTCATTGTATATAGCATGGGTTCTTAACCTTTTTCAACTCAAGACCCACTACAGAGGAGCCGAGGGACCACTGCAATATTTACACTGAAATAGTAATCTTACTCTTGATTTTGATCGTATTCAATAGTTATATCTAACCTACTTAGTTTACTACCTTGTCAAATGATATAAAAGCATGTGTTAATCACAAAGATTATATTATTAATTTAACAAATAAACCTTGGGTCACGCTGATTTGAAAAAGAAGTACTAACCAAATAAACAATACATTTACATACAATATGTATTATGTTGTGCTAAAATACATAAACTAAATCAATAATAAATATGTTTCTTAACCAAACTGTCAATAAAATTAAAGTGCAAATGAAAATACTGCTTTCCTGGACCCCCTGGTGTATACTGTATCACGCAGAGTCGCAACATTGACATACAACTATCGAGTGGAACTCGTTTTTGTCCACAACTGTTAGACTGCGGACATAAGTGGGCGTCAAAGATTCAAGGAACAAGCCATTGTTTGCACATTGTACTTGTGATTTTGTCCAGAGACAGAAACAGAATGGCTGATAGAAAAAAGGGTTTTTAAACCTACGACAATGTTTTCCTCCATTTTGCATTTTTTCAATTAAAATTCTTCTGTTTACATTTGATAGCTGCTGCACTAATTTTGTTACGTCTTGACAACAACCACAATAAAGCTTTTCGTACATGCGCAAATCTTGCTTCCGGTGGCTTAAAATTAAAAAAAAAAAAAAAAGGCATTTATTTAGTTGATGTGGTGGAATCCAGGTTAATTCTAACCTGACTCTCGCCAGATCCTTGTCGTTCGCTGAGCTCCACACAAGGATCTGGGAGTTCTCAATAGAAGATGTATTTCAAAAGGCAGGGCCTTGTAAAAAAATAATTGTATGTGATTGGATAAACCTCTCGTCCGTTATCTTGAATGACGTGCTACTTCAACCACTCACATCGAAATCAATTTGTGACACTGATGAAAGCGACGCTGAGAAATCCAAACCCGGTCGGAAGAAGAACCAAAACATCCTTGCCACCAATAAATGCCTTCAAAACCGTTCTCTGTTCATCTTTTAAATAATTAATATTCGATCGATGTTGCAAAACAGTTGCAATAGCAGAATCAATGTCAGCACACGACTCCTCGCTCTGTGTTGTTTGAATCAAACAGTCGCTTTGGCGCTACGTCACATCTTTGAAATCCCGCCCGCGATCCTGATTGGTTCATTATTTTTTGCTATCTGGAAGGAGTTTGCAATGCCTTCGAGCCCAGACCCTTGTGTTGAGCTCAGCGAACTACTAGGGTCTGGCGAGAGTCAGGTTAGGTTAATTCTGCTATGCTTTTATTTCAAAGCTTACTTTTCACTAACAGCATGTCAGGTTTCAATGCGGTTTAAAGAGACAGTAATTACTGTTGCAACTTATGCGTTATATAGTTCATGTGTGATGATCATTTGATTTAATTGCTGATAAATTGATCTATTATTATTTACAGCTAAAAATAGTTAAAAGGGAATTGATTGATTTATACATGTATTTGATATTATTTGAGAAACACTGACACTGAATTGAGTTGTTTTCTACTCAATAGCCGAACAAAGGGTTAACTCAAAGACGGCATGTTCCACAATGCATTGCGGCAAAACCGGATGTTAGAAAGACGGGAGCAGGTGCATTGTGGTTGTTGAGATTGAGGATTACGAGCCTACGGGTGATGAATTAGTGATGGGATCGGCAGTTCTTTCGACTGCGCACAGTGACTGAACGAGAGCCTCAATGTGACGTCCTCCGCGACACTGTCAGTTCTCTGTGTCAGTAGGTTCGCGAGTCCTGATTCTGAATGAGTGACTGAGTGCAGCGCGAACCTGAATCACGTCCTCAGCGACAACCAGTCAGTTCTTGTAGGTTCATGAAGCGAACCTGAATCACTCAACTACAGTTCTGTGGGCCAGAGGGCGACAGACGTGAATCGCTCTCTGCCCTGACAGACTCCCCTTGACGTTCGCAAACAGACATTGCAGCTGTAGTAGAGATTCTGTTACTTTTAAAAACACTGTGTGTGCTAAATTTTCCGGCATGTCCAATAAACAAAATGTGACTAAATGTCTTGGTTGTTATATATGTTTTATTGCACTGAAATGAAAATAAGAAATAAATAAAAGTGGGAAATAAAAAAAATAGTAATAGCCTACTAAAATGCTTGCAATCAACAGTTAAATAAATAGGCCTCGTTTGTTTAGTGCAAAAACAAATATTAAATTAAGAAACCCTTAACAAATGCCAACATAAAAACTAAATGTTTTGTAGCAAAGAAAATGTAAACTTAAATATGCAAACAAAAAGAAAATAAATACCTTCAAAATAAAACAAATAAATTAAGAGCCAGAAATGCCAACATAAAAAGTAAATGTTCTGTAGCCTACGTTTAAAAATATAACAAAGAAAATGTCAACTTAAATGTGCAAACAAAAAGAAAATAAATAGGCTACCTTAAATAAAACAAAACAAATATTAAACCAAGTGCCAGAAATACCAACATTAAAACTAAAATTTCTGTAGCTTACATTTAAAAATATAAAAATGGAAATATCAACTTAAATATGCAATAAAAAATAAAATAAATAGCTTAAATAATATAAAAATCAAGAAACTAAACACACACACACACACACACACACACACACACACACACACACACACACACACACACACACACACACACACACACACACACACACACACACACACACCAAAAGTGTCAAACAAAGGAAAGATTGTTCTTGCACATTATGTTCTCTTTCAAGGTATTTTCGTCCAAAGATCTTGCCCCTACTCCAGATTTGCATTTAAGAATACAAGCTGGCTGACTTTGGATGAGCTGAGCCGATTATTTTTGTTACAATAACTGTGTAAATAATAGCCTATGTATGTGTACATACATTAGTTATTATTTTTATTTTAAATCTTCTTAAAACAGCCTGCCCTACACTTTACCCTCCGTCCCCTCCCCCTCGCGTCGCTGCTGCTCAGGCTTGCCCTGCACTGAGTTTCTTTCTGTCTCCTCTACTCTCATAACTTTATGTGTTGAGATAATGGGGACGGGGCGCGTGTGTGTGTTTGTTTTCATGTGGCTTGAGTCAACATTAGCCATTAGCTTGGAGAATGAATGGAGAACGGATGCCAATGGCATGAAACATATCCCCGCGACGGGAGGAGAATCACTCGCGGCATTGGGGCAAGCAGAGCAGAGAGCGAGAGCGTTGTCGTTCACTGAGTGATTCATGTCGTTAATCCGCGGTGAACGAATCGTTCGCTCAGTCCCTCCCCTCGCCCCCATGATGAGTAGCTGGCTGCATCGTTAGCCGACGTCGAGGGTTCAGTGAGTCACAGAATGCGCCAGTTCCACTCATACCGGCATGGTTGCGGCGGAGCTCAACTGAACTGAGAAAGGAACGAATCAGTTCATGAAGTGATTCGGTTCAGTACGTTCACTCAAAAGATTTGTTCGTTCGAACGAATCGTTCGCGAACGACACAACATTATGATGAATGAATGAATGACAGACAACAAGATATAAGGATCGTTTTGTACCGTTTTGTATGCCATTTTTTTCTTATATAAAGTACAACTTTATTACACATTTTCGACGTCCTGTCCAATACTTTGATCGTAGTTAATCTACATTTTTTGGTGCCGAAAAACCCGGAAAAAGATGAGCGAGGGAGAAGCAAAAGCCGCTGCTCAGATGACAGAAGAGGAACGTAGGACCGAAATGGAAAGAATGAGAAGAAAACGGGGTGCAATCAGAGGTACTACGACACGTCTTTTGAACCAGATAGATGGAGAAATGACCAAACCAGATCCGGACATTGATCATTTGAGTACTTTATTGGACATGCTGTCCGCGAAGGAGGACAGTCTATTTGAGTTGGACAATGGTATTGAACTGCTCACGGCGTTGGATGACTTGGAGCACGAGATCGAAAATACGGAGGACTACAAACAACGTGTCATCTCGTGAAGAAAAAAGAGGATGAAAAACAGCAGCAACAAGCATCATCGCAGCAGAGGGTGAGCGACGCTAACTCGGCCAACTCATTAGCATACAGACAGTCTGTAAAGCTACCGAAATTGGTGATTGATAAATACAATGGCGATGTCAGTAGATGGCAGGAGTTTTGGAGCCAGTATGAGACTGCTATTCACACGAATGATGCATTGTGCAAACATGAGAAGTTTACCTACCTGAAAACGTACCGCACAGGAACAGCTGCAAAGGCAGTAGCAGGACTTATGCTTACAGATGCTAATTATGACAGTGCTATCACATTATTGAAAAGCAGATTTGGAAGGAAAGATCTGGTGATCAGTGCTCACATGTCAAGGCTGCTGAATCTAACTCCTGTGAAGAAATCCTCTGATGTGCATGCATTAAGGCAGCTATATGATGAATGTGAAATTCAAATTAGGAGCTTGGAGTCACTGGGTGTAGTGTCAGACACTTATGGAAGCCTACTATGCCCAATTTTAATGAAGATGATTCCAGATGACATAGCTCTTGAATATAGCCGCCAGAGGGGAGATGATGATCAATGGAAGATTGATGAAATAGTCAAATTCCTACAGAAGGAGGTTCAGAGCAGGGAAAGAGCACTGCAAATGACAACATCATACACCCAGAAAGAACACAAACCAGAAAGTAAGCCATGAAAGCAGTTATGCTCATCCAATGGCATAAAAATGAACAGACCCAGCATGCAATCTGCTGCTGCACTGCACACAGTCAGCCAGAAGACCCATAACTGTATATTCTGTGATAGTGCAGAACACAAATCTGAGCATTGCCCTACTAACAAGCATTCCTGAACGCAAAGAAAAGATCAAGAAAATGGGAAGATGTTTCGTGTGTCTGGGACAGAAACACATTGCAAAAACATGCAAAGTGAAGGATGCATCATGTGAAAAATGTGGAAGGAGGCATCACATTTCTGTGTGCACCGGTGAGAAAAGTGAGGTGCAGCCCCCCAATGTTAAAGAAGAGGCTGTTGTTTCCTCAGTCATTCCTCACTCAGCGAAGATTAAACAAGATGGACAGAACACTGTGCTGCTACAAACCGTTAAGGCATGGGTAGGAGGCCCATTAGGCAGAAAAATGGCTCGCTGTTTACTCGATGGAGGGAGTCAGAGAAGCTTTATCCATGAAAACCTTGTGAAGAGCCTGAACTTACCAGTAATAAGACAAGAGACACTCACTCTTCACACGTTTGGCTCCTCTGTACCCACAATGTCACAATGCAACACAGTGAAAGTCATACAGCCAGGCCGGCCAGTGACAGGAACCACAGAGCCAGGGTGGCTCCTCTCAAGAAAATGACACTGCCACGCCTGGAGCTCTTGGGAGCTGTGATTGGAGCGAGACTAGCCAACAACTTGATGATGACTCTAAAACTGGAACCAAATCAGATAAGAATGTGGACAGACTCTATGATTACACTGCATTGGATTTGCAGCTCAGCTCAGAAGTGGAAACAGTTGGTTGCAAACAGAGTGACCGAGATCCAGTCACTGACCAACCCTGAGAGATGGTCACACATCCCAGGGAAGATAAATCCAGCTGACCTCCCTACAAGAGGACAAAGTGTTGAAGGGCTGATACAGAACCACCTATGGTGGAACGGCCCAGCGTTCTGACATCAACTCAGAGAAGACTGAAAATGACAATGTTCCAGACAAGGTGAATGCAGAACTAAGGTCCAGCCAACAGATCACTGTACAGCTCGCTGCAAATGACACAGACCCCACTAAACCAGTGTTAGAACTGGAAAGATACAGCAAGCTGAAAAGAGTCCTCAGAGTGACAGCCTGGATAAAGACATTCATAGCCAATGCTCAAACAAAAACAAAGAAAAAAGGAGAACTAACTGCTGACGAGTTCTTCGAGGCAGAAAAGTACTGGATCAAGACAACACAACAACAGAGTTTCAGCCAGGAGATCAAACAACTGAAAGCGGAAAAGGGCCTAAACAATGACTGCAAGATTAAAGAACTCAAATCTTTCCTGGATGAACACGAGCTGCTCAGTGTGGGAGGAAGGCTGCAGCAGTCCGATTTCACATACAGAGAGCAGCACCCATGGATTATGCCCAATAAACACAGATATTCAGAACTGCTGATACAAAGCTGTCATGAAAAAGTGATGCACTCAGGAATTAGAGACACTCTCGTTCAAGTGAGGGAGAGATACTGGATCCTGCGTGCCAGGCAGCTAGTGAAGACAACTGTGGCCAGCTGCACAGTTTGCAAAAGATTCAAGGCAAAGGCCGGACAGCAGATCACTGTGCCCTTGCCCAAAGACCGAATAACTGAATCCCCATCATTCGAAGTCACGGGTGTGGCTTTTGCAGGGCCACTTTATGTGAAAACAGATGACTCTGGGAAGAAGTCATACATCACGCTATTCACCTGTGCTGTTACCAGAGCAGTACACCTGGAACTGGTCTCAGATCAGTCAACAGAGACATTCTTGTTAGCACTGAAAAGATTCATCTCCAGAAGAGGATTATGCAAAATAATCTACTCAGACAATGCCAGAACATTCAAGAGAGCTGATCAAGACCTGAAGGAGCTGTGGAAAGCTATCAAAGAACCCCAGCTGTAGAGTTCTTCTCAGAAAAGGGCATCACCTGGAAGTTCATTGCAGAAAGAGCAGCCTGGTGGGGTGGATTCTGGGAGAGCCTCATCCGATCAGTAAAAACATGCCTGAAGAAAGTTCTAGGGAGAGCTTCACTCAACTTTGAAGAGATGTGCACAATACTGACAGAGGTGGAGGCGATCAAAAATTCAAGACCTCTGACATTTGTGCACAATGAAGTGGATGAACCACAGCCGCTGACCCCAGCCCACTTTCTGGTGGGAAAACGGCTGACCTCTCTGCCACCAAAGCCCTTCCCTGCTAACTTTCAGCACCCAACTGCAAACAAGGCAGAGATCACTCGAAGATGGAAGTACAGACAGAGACTCACAACCAGCTTCTTGGACCGCCTGGCGCAAGGATTACCTATTGGACTTGAAGTCAGCGCACCGCTGTGACACACCGACACCCACCCCACTGAAAGTGGGTGACGTTGTACTCATTGGAGAGGACAACACCCCCAAACAAACCTGGAAACTGGGAAGAATCACAGAACTGTTTACCGGCAGAGATGGACTTGTCAGGTCGTGCATAGTCCGCACTCCCTCAGGGACTTTGTTAAGAAGACCTATTCAGTTACTGTAGTGTCTTGAGATTTAGATGAACGTAGTTCATGGGGGGAGGATGTTGCCACTTATGCGTTATATAGTTCATGTGTGATGATCATTTGATTTAATTGCTAATAAATTGATCTATTATTATTTACAGCTAAAAAGAGTTCAAAGGGCATTAATTGATTTATACATGTATTTGATATTATTTGAGAAACACTGACACTGAATTGAGTTGTTTTCTACTCAATAGCCGAACAAAGGGTTAACTAAAAGACTGCATGTTCCACAATGCATTGCGGCAAAACCGGATGTTAGAAAGACCGGGAGCAGGTGCATTGTGGTTGTTGAGATTGGGGATTACGAGCCTACGGGTGATGAATGAATGACAGATAACAAGATATAAGGATCGTTTTGTACCGTTTTTGTATTATATATTTTTTTCTTATATAAAGTACAACTTTATTACACATTTTCGACGTCCTGTCCAATACTTTTATCGTAGTTAATCTACAATTACAGTATGTCGCTGCTGCTGTTGTTTCACGCTGCTTAGTGATAATGCTGATGTTAACAATACTACAGTTACAGATGTACCGGTCAACATTTTTGGCTTCCGATCCGATGTTTTGGCTTCAGATCCCAGCCGATTTCAAGCTGGGAAGGAACTTGGAAGGAACTATTTTCCACCAGAGTAGTAAGGATTAGTATCTTTGCACTGTGGCTAGATGACACATTTGTTGCTGCATGCTCTCAAATTGGAGCCAGTGTTCTGGCAGGACACGCACCCTCCTGGAATTAATGAGAGTCCTGCAAGTGTGTAACAAGGAAAATGAAAACGTAAATTTGTCTCTCTTAGCGTGCATCCATTTCGAAGGAATCTTTCCCCCTGAGTACAATCTTAAGTATGTCAACACTGAGACACAACTGTGGTAAAACATAATGGCAGCTTATCAGCCCATCGCCACTCAGTTAAAGCAGGCAATTATCAGCCCCGATCTGATCCCGCGATCTGGATTTGGACTGACTAGATCACATGTTGACATAAATTGACCCAACAAAAAGAAGGCTCTTTTTAGTGATAAGAACACGGAGGACCAAGACCTAACGAGATGGTTGATTCTACTGTATTCATGGATTGTACAGCCAAATCCTTTTGAGTCCCACTTCTTTGCAGATACAACAATAAAATATGAAAATCCCATTGACTTACTTATTCCACTGTCCAGCGCTTTTCCTGACCAGCAGCGTGTCCAACGCAACGGCGCTGGCGTCCAAAGCTTCAGACGACGGCCACTGATTGGTGAGGTGGGCTGTCAGCTCCCGTCGTGAGCGCAAGTCATTGTTCTTCAACACTGTCCTGAGGACAAAAGACAAGGATGTTCAGTTTTAATTTTTAGATTACTTAAAGTTACACAATAATACCTTTATTCGGGTGGTTGAAACAACAACTTAAAGGAACATAATTATTATTTCTGTATTTGCATGTTAACATGATTAATATTTGTTGATTTTTGTTCACCATGTTTCTGCCTTGTCATTTTGACATAATACTCATGTTTCCCTGCTTGATAAATATTTACACAAATAAGTCATGGATCCCACCAGCCATGTTAACCAGAATGTTAGTATATAAAAATGGGATTTATGGCTCTTCAAAAGGTAGGCGTTCTTTTCAAATAGCCGTTCAAAAAATGGCTCCTTAAATTTTTTATTTTTTTTAAGTCATTTGTTTTTATCAAGAAAACGATTACTAATGCAGTTGTATGATAAGATGTGGATCATAATATGTTTTTGAGTTACACAAATATTACTCTATTGTTGGGAATTGTTCTGAAATATTGACTATCTTTTTATTTTTGTTGTGTTTTCATTGTAATTATTCCATAGGGTGGTGTCGTATGCCCATGCTTTGACAATGACATCACTATTTTGAAAAAATGTTGTAGCACAGTAACAACAGAAAAAATACACAGATAATAAGAATAAAATGTATATATGAATATAAAAAGTATGAATAAAATAAAAATAAAAACGTAATAAAAATGTAAATACAAAATTACACTACCCTACCTGGTGTGTGTATGCTGGACTACTTTACATGAGGAACAACGAACCAGAAAAAATAATACAAATAAACATACTAAAACAAAGTGACTCCAAATGTTGCTGCATTTCCTTTGACTCTGACTTGTTTTCTAGTTAAGTTTCCAGTCGGGCGACACTGTATCTGCATGTGCATAAAAAACAGCTCCCAAACCAATGACTCACAACTGCGAATCGGTTCTCATCGTTCACTCGAAAGAGCCGGACAAAAGATTTGATTAATCCGGGAACATCACATTTCCATTAGTTTATGTATTCTAAAATAAGAGTTGGGGGAGTGAAATTACCTCAGGAAGTGTATTAACCCAAAGACAAGGTCCAAACACCAATCAGAACAAAACATGTTGGCATGGAAACCCAAGTCAAATGGGGCAATCAAAGGAGACATGATGTGAGTGTGACAAGGATTCAATTGGTCAAAATTTGGAAGCAAAAGTGGATCTGACATTCTTGAATCTACGATATTGCAAACAACACAGGCTGGCAGCCCTGGAACCATCCTGCTTGCGTCAACAACCTGTTGATTTGGACCAACTCATCAAGTCCTGGGCAGTTGCTGGATGTTCCATCTCCATCATTGCGGCCCCTGCAGGTGGGGTGGTTCCCGTGGTCCCGTGCTAGGCGGTCCTGCGGCGGGCAGAAAGGCCCCGAGGGGCCCTTCTGCCCGCGTGGGATGTGGTCTCTCGCTAACTTGGGGACTGGCTGTTCCCTGCTTCTTCCGTGCCTTGTCTTCTGCTGGACCCGTCTGTTTCTGGCCAGCCGCTGGCCTTGTCGGGCGGCACAGTAGGCTCTGTGGTTCCTGTCACTGGCCGGCCTGGCTGCATGGGGCCAATGGTCCCTTGTTCCCTGGGCACAGCACCTGCTGTTTTGGCCTCTCTGGTTGGTTGGGGCTGTACTTTGGCTCCCGCATACACTGGGACATGTACATACAAATGCACATACATACTCATAAACACAATTATATATACGTATATTAATTCATTAATACATACATACGCGCACACACACATAGATAAGCACACATTGGTACTTATCTACGTACATAGGTACCTGCGCTCCCACATTTATACACAAATACAGTACATACATCCACACGCACATTGACTGTACAAACATACATATACACATACTGTATACAAGCACATATGAATACATGCACTCATGCATACAATCACGTTTCATCAAACATGTATCAACGTTGTTCCCCAAGGGGAAATTGGGTAACACATGGCAAACTGACAAAGCTTAACCTATTGTTACTATAACAATCTACAGGGTTAATACAATTTTAAAACAATTGTATTGTTGATAATAGAGGTACTGATTGTTATAATTCATTACACATAGTGCTATTTCTATTGGTATTTGTAGTGCAATAATGTTCATTGTAATTTCTGTGTTATTAATATTCAACAAACTGCTTCTTTGCTATCACTTTTTGTATCATATTTGTACATATCGTATTTGCTGATGCTGTTCTGTTGTTGTTGTTGTTGTTGTCTCTCTGTCTTATCCCCCTCTTATCCCTTTGTCTTCCTTTTTTTCTTGTTCTATCTCTCCTGGTCTCTGGTCTGGCTGCGCCAAACATTAATATAAATCCATTTAATAAAGTCAAATACAAAAAAGGCAACAAAAGTTAGTTAAAGTACCAATGATTGTCACACACACACTAGATGTGGCAAAATTATTCTCTGCATTTGACCCATCACCCTTGACCACCTCCTGGGAGGTGAGGGGACCTGTGAGCAGCAGTGGTGGCCAGGGGCGCCGCTAGGGATTTTGGGCCCCATGAAAAGAATCTTTACAGGGCCCCCAACACAGTGTCATTATTTTTTCTGTATTATAATTTCATCATCATTAGGGGCCTTTCTGGGCCCCCCTCCATCATGGGCCCCTAGAATCCGTCTCCTTTACCCCCCCTTTTCGGCGCCCCTGGCGGTGGCCACGCCAGGGAATCATTTTTGGTGATTCCAACCCTTGATGCTAAGTGCCAAGCAGGGAGGTAATGGGTTCCATTTTTATAGTCTTAGGGTTTGAACTCACAACCTACTGATCTCAGGGCGGTCACTCTAACCACAAGGCCACTGAGTAGGTTGAAGTACAAGAGAAGTATTCCACACTTCTCTTTTGTAAAGTAAATCTATACAGCAACTGTATCTATCTACAACAACAATATGATTTGCCTGAGTAGCTTAACAGGACAAAAAAAAATTATGTCATGTCCCACTGTGTTCTTTTTTTTAATAAAAAGTCATTAGACAAAGGCTGACTATTTTGTCCTTTCAGTAAATGTTATTATATTTTGGCCATCATTTTTGTTAATCTTCCAATAACATAATTTTTTCCCATTTTCATGGTCAATTTGAAAATTTCCACGTCTTATTCTTCCACAGGTGTACGATACAGTACCAAAGGGGTACATAACCTTTTTCTAAGGGCATTAAAACATTTTAGATTCATGAACTTCAGCCCTAAACAAAAATACCAAACATGTAATTTTTTTTTATTTGTATTATTTTATTTAAACCCTTTTCTTTTTCAAGAGGGCGCCGCTGTAGTGGCTGCTGTTGGCAGGAGCTCTGTGCTCTTGTGTCATCCTTTTGTGTTCCTGGTATTTCCCTCTTGTTTTCATGTGGGTTTCTTTTTATGCCTTTTGGTTCGGGACCCTTTGGGACTGTGCGACAAGGGGTGGCACTTTCGTGACTTCTGCTGTGTTTTTTGTGAACTTCTGGATCTGCCTCCCGGGAGCCTTTTGGCCATGGTGACCAGCTGCTGGGTCTCTGTCCGTTTGGAGAGACTGGAGGTGATGCGGATGAAGAGACAGAGCTGCGGAGCTAGCGCTGAGCGCCGGGACGGACAAGCTTCACAGTGTCTTGGCTGATGTGATCTTGGTGTATCAGACACCTTGGTCTGCTTAGACACATCCTCGCTCATCCATGCGGACTGGACACTGGCCGAGAGTTAGTGGGCGGCCCAAGGTGGAGTCGGCTCTCTTGGTTGCTTTGTTGGGTCTACTCCTGTCTCTGGCCATGCTCCTCCCAACCCAGCAGACGATGACGTGGAACACCGCAGCAGCCACCACAGTGTATATGTTTTTTGTTTTTTTATATACATATATATATACAGTATATATATGTGTACAGCTCTGGTATTGGGTACATTCGCACCCACCTGCACAAATGTACGTCAAAATGTAACAATCAAAATAAATATGACTTTTTTTTGTTTACTAGGGCATGCATATATAATATGCATTAGTTTGACCATTTAAAATCAATGATAATAAAAAGGAGATGCTTGGAAATAGCATAAAAATGCCCCAAAAACTTGGAAAAACGCGATTCATAGCGTTACTTTTTGGTGTAACCATCATGAGGATGGACGACCTGGAGTTACAACTTGCTGGAAACCGCTATGTTCGGGACTGTTGTGCTATGATTATCACCGAAACCTGGCTTCACCCGGAAATACCCGATGCTAGCATGCAGCTAGCCGGACGCACTCTGCTCCGCCGGGACAGAACTAAGGACTCCGGTAAGAGCAGAGGAGGGGGGCTCTGTATCTACGTCGTGCATGAGAACTGGTGCAACAACGGGACAATCACTGAACAGCACTGTTGCCCGGACGTGGAGTACATGTCTGTTAGATGTCGGCCTTTTTTTCTCCCGAGAGAGCTGTCTGTTGTTATCATCACGGCTGTGTATATTCCACCGGACGCCAAAGTAAACACAGCGCTCTCTCTTCTGCTGAACACCGTCAACGAACAGCAGCGGGCCCACCCCGACGGTGTTCATATCATAGCAGGGGATTTTAATAAGGCCAATCTGAAGACTGTACTCCCTAAGTTCTACCAGCACGTGAAGTGTTCTACAAGGGGAAAGAACACCCTGGACCACGTGTATACCAACATAAAGCACGCGTACAGAGCTACACCCCTCCCCCAGCTTGGACAGTCAGACCATCTTTCCTTCCTGCTCTCTCCTACCTACACCCCCATCAGACGCCAGGCCAGGCCTATCACAAAGACTGTTATGACCTGGCCTGACGATGCACTCCCCAAACTTCAGGACTGTTTCCAACACACAGACTGGGACCTCTTCCAACAACAGGAGCTGGAGACAGCCACAGGAACGGTGCTGGACTACATAAAGTTCTGCATCGGGAATGTGACTGTGGAAAAAACCATCCGGGTTTACCCCAACAAGAAACCCTGGATGACCAGCCAGGTCCGCACACTCCTCAGGGCCCGCGACGCAGCCTTCAGGTCAGGGGACAGGGCACTGTACAGTGTTGCTAGAGCCGACCTGAAGAGAGGGATTAAAAAAGCAAAGGCGGACCACAGGAAGTGCATAGAGTCCCATCTGTCCAGCAAAAACTCACGGGAGGTGTGGCGGGGCATTCATGACATCACGAACTTCAGAGGCTGCAATATGACAACTGCGGATCAGAGTGCGACACTGGCAGAGGAGCTTAACTGTTTCTTTGCCCGTTTCGAAACCCCCCAGCGACACTCATCTGCCCCAGCCCTGCCCCCGCCCCCACCGGGCTCCGGCGCCACTCCACTCACTGTACAGGAGCACAGTGTCAGACGAGTGCTCCTGGCTGTGAACCCCAGGAAGGCTACCGGACCAGACGGAGTACCTGGAAAGGTGCTCAGGAAGTGCGCCCACCAGCTCGCTCCCCCCCTCACCAGTATCTTCAACCTCTCCCTGGCTCAGGCAGTCATCCCATCCTGCCTGAAGTCATCTACAATAATCCCGGTGCCGAAGAAGTCTCCCATCACCAGCCTGAATGATTACCGACCAGTGGCCCTCACTCCGGTAAACATGAAGTGCTTCGAGCGACTTGTTCTCCAGCACATCAAGGACCATATCCCTCCAGACTTCGACCCCCACCAGTTCGCATACCGGGCGAACAGGTCCACAGAGGACGCCATCGCTGTTGCTCTCCACTCTGCTCTGAACCACCTGGAGCAGCAGCAGAGCTACGTCCGGATGCTCTCTGTGGACTATAGCTCTGCCTTCAATACAATAATCCCGGACACACTCTGCAATAAACTGGACACTCTTGGCCTCCCCCCTCTCACAAACGCCTGGATAAGGGACTTCCTAACGGACCGACCCCAGAATGTGAGACTTGGCCCGTACCTCTCATCCTCCCGCACGCTGAGCATCGGCTCCCCACAGGGCTGTGTGCTGAGCCCCCTCCTCTACTGCCTTTACACCCATGACTGCAGTCCGGCCCACAGTGACAACCTTACCGTCAAGTTCGCCGACGATACCACAGTGGTCGGGCTCATCTCCAGGGGTGACGAGGCTGCCTACAGAGAGGAGGTCCTGAAGCTGACGGCCTGGTCTTCGGAGAACAACCTCGCTCTCAACACCAGCAAGACCAGAGAGATCATCGTCGACTTCAGGAGGAGCAGCACCGACCCTGCCCCCCTCTACATCAACGGCGAGCGTGTAGAGAGGGTCCACACCTTCAGGTACCTTGGAGTCCACATCTCTAATGACTTCTCCTGGACAGTCAACACCACATCAATCATCAAGAAGGCTCAGCAGCGGCTACACTTCCTTAGAGTCCTCGGGAAGTACAACCTGAAGCCTGACCTGCTCCTGACCTTCTACCGCTCGTCCATCGAGAGCCTGCTGACCTACTGTATTACGGTATGGTACGGCAGCTGCACTGCAGCAGACAGGGAGAGGCTGCAAAGAGTGGTCAAGACGGCTCAGAAGATCATCGGCCGCCCTCTCCCCTCTCTGACAGACATCTACACCTCCCGCTGCCTCAACAGAGCCAGTGCCATCATCAAGGACAGCACCCACCCTGGCTCTGACCTGTTCCACCTGCTGCCCTCTGGGAAGCGCTACAGGTGCATTAAAACCAAAACAAACAGGCTAAAGAACAGCTTCTTCCCCAGGGCCATAACCATCCTGAACGGACTGCCCCATTGTCCCTCATAACTGCCTTCTTTTCGGTGCAATAACCCATTCCACCAACCACCCTGTTTTTGTTTTGTTTTTTCATGTATATATTCTTTTCACACCATATTCATTGCACTTCTACATTTTTTTAATTTTTATATATTTGCAGATTGTTTTTCTAGCATGCACACATCGCACTGTATGGAATGGCCTCAATCTCGTTACCTTCCGTAATGACAATAAAGCTGATTCTGATTCTGATTCTGATGAGCGTTCTGTTCAGGTATATTTCTTTTATAATTTGATAAATCATCATATTTATGTATTACTAAATTTAAATAGGTATTGATCAATCTTTAAGCTGTGTGTATTTGATTTCAGTTTGCTTTTGACATCTTATTTAGAATTGTAGTTGAAACTTATACAACCTTGTATTGCGCTTATGATGGCGTAACCAAACTAGATTTCATTTAATGATCTTATTTTGAATATGTATTCCCTTTTTTTACATTTAGTATATTTAAATATTCATTTATAAACATTGAATACATTTCAAATATCAATAAAATGCAATTGCCTTCATCTTATAGGGCAGGGGTCGGCAACCTTTACCAGTCAAAGAGTGATTTTGACCAGTGTCACAAATTAAAGAAAACAATGGGAGCCACAAAAATCTTTTGAAATTTAAAATGAAATAACACTGCATACAAAGTTTTTTTTTTACTTTGTGCTATGTTTAAACCAAGGGTCTCAGACACGCGGCCCACACCTTATTATGAAAATTGAATGTCAGTGCGGCCCGCGGGTTTTATATGAATGGCGCTTGACAGCGTCATACTTGTCAACCCTCCCGATTATTCCGGCAGACTACGAGTTTCAGGGCAACTGTTCTCTCGAACGTGCCGTGACGGTACAGCATTTAGCGCCCATTACAACCAGTTTATCGGCCCAATCACACGTTGTATGGGGCTTCTGCTTGCTCACGTCAGTGACAGCAAGGCATACTTGGTCAACAACCACACAGGTTACACTGACGGTGGCGGTATAAAAAACTTTAACACTCTTACTAATAATGCGCCACACTGTGAACCCACACCAAACAAGAATGACGAACACATTTCGGGAGAACATCTGCACCGTAACACAACATAAACACAACAGAACAAATACCCAGAATCCCATGCAGCCCTAACTCTTCCGGGCTACATTATACACCCCCGCTACCAAACCCCGCCCACCTCAACCGACACACAGGGGGGAAGGGGGGGGTTTGATGTGTGATGGGTTTGGTGGTAGCAGGGGTGTATAATGTAGCCCGGAAAAGTCAGGGCTGCATGGGATTCTGGGTATTTGTTCTGTTGTGTTTATGTTGTGTTAAGGTGAAGATGTTCTCCCGAAATGTGTTTGTCATTCTTGTTTGGTTTTGGTTCAAAGTGTGGCGCATTATTAGTAAGAGTGTTAAAGTTGTTTTATATGGCCACCGTCAGTGTAGCCTGTGTGGCTGTTGACCAAGTATGCTTTGCTGTCACTTACGTGTGCAAGCAGAAAATGCAAATAACAAGAGGCTGGGCTGGTACGCTGTTTATACAAATTGTAGAGGGTGCTAAATGCTGTACCATCATTGCACGCCCTTATTAATATTGTAAGGGTGAAAATCGGAGGATATTAATCCCAGTAGTTTTCTGCGAGAGGCACTGAAATCCGGAAGTCTCCCGGGTAAATCGAGGGGCCCGGCAAGTATGCAGCTGAGCCGCATCAGAGTGATCAAAGAGCCGCATGCGGCTCCAGGGCCGCGAGTTGCCGACCCCTGTTATAGGGTAATGCACCAAGTCATGAGCGTAACACTAAGCTTCATCACTT